>NW_026131799.1:0-60418 GCF_903995435.1 Acomys russatus | reverse complement strand
ACATTTATCTGATATGAGCCTCCTGTCTCCTGTTAAACTCTATCATTGGTAGTGTGTTCTTTCTTATTGGTCGAAAGTTAGTTTTATTTACCATTTCAGAAATTCAGGTTTTATTACATTATTGGAGTATATGTTGCCATTCTGTTTTCTATCTTATTTTGCCTTATACTTAATATTTACTTCTTGTTTTGATTTGCTTAGTCTTATGGCTTGTATAATTTATATGAAGACTTTCTTATCATGTAACATTTGGAAGCAGATTGAATTCATCTCACTTAGATCATGCCAACTCCAAACACTTGGATATGATTGTATTTGTATTTTCCCTTTCTGCCTTTTGTACCAGGGATGCTTTATTGTCATAATCTGTTGAAATCTTACCTATAGAATCTAGATTTATAAGTCAACTTCACTCCTTGACTTTCCCATTTTCCCATTGCCCTTATTTCCCCATGTAGATATATCATGAATGGCTCTTGCTAATTTAGTAATTAGTGTTATGTATTTTATTTCTCTCAATAAGGTATAAGGGGTGCAGTTACATTCACCTTTTTATCCCCACATTCCCTATTAAAATATGGAGCATTTGAATTGATGTTGAACAATACAACACTGTGAAAGTTGGAATCTGAAAGCAGCTAAGGAGCATCTCATTGTAAGTTTGGAGAGCTTGTGTTCAGTTTGAATGGAGCATCCTAAGTGGAGGTTATAGTTTCCCTTCCTTTTACTTTGTTTGTGATGCAGGGATATTCAGATCTACTTCTGGTACTTAGAGAGAAAAAAAAGGCACTGAGGTAGAATAAGAAGAGTCTGACTATTTTCCTTTGTGATCCATTAAGGTTCATATCTTTCATGATTGCCTATTGGTAGAAAAGCCACTTTTCTGTCTCCAAGTTGGGAAACTAGGTTTGGTGCTACTATAGTTGAGGGGAGATTATTTTCTATTTCACAATTCTCAATTGAAAAGTATCTCACGGGAAAGTGGTCTTCATTTTCACCACACATACATTTTAGTTCTTAAAAATTGCCAAAATGAGTGACACTTATTTCCTCTCTTTTGACTTCTTCAATGTTGAGTCATCAAAGACAATTGAGCTCTCATGTAGATAAATGGAAATGAACTGTCTATGTAAAAAGAAGCAAGTTGACAGAAGGAAATTAAATGGAGCAAATATTTCTTTTAGAAGTGGTATCTATTCAGCACATCAAGTTTAAAATGACTTGCAGTGGTGCACAGTTATGCGAAATAAAAAAATTTGCTAAAATAGTTTAAATGTGTCTAGTGAGTAGTATCTTTGAAACTTTGAGAGAAACCATACCAGGACTAAAGAGGAGACACACAGAGCTGAACTATTAAAAGAAAGTAAGGGGTGTCCCACAAAGCACAACAGGTTCATACTAAAATGATCAGTTTGATTAAATAAATATAAAAGAGTAGTTTAAAATCTTTGTGGTCAATTAGTCAATAAACATTTTATCCTAACAGGAGTCTTTGTAATATGAGCCCTTAGGATAATCTTAGGAATGGTGATAATTCAACATTATTCATTTAATGAAATAAGATGCCGGTTTGACATTTTTAAAAATTAGATAACCACATTGATATAACAAGATCAGGAGTGGGAGAAGTGATAATCTCTTGGCATAAATAAAAAGAACAGTATAAAACAGACCAAGTAATCAAAGCACAGTCTTCATAGCTATGCCTTGCTTGTACATGAAAAAAAAATCAATACATGTTTAAGTGTACTTGATGTGACAGTACAAGTGAAATTTTATTAAGATGTTATAGGTTAGATATCTAATTTTTCACAAAGATTCATGGGTTGGAATTTGGTGCCTTTAGGAGGCATGATCTCATGGAGAGAAGTTCAATCAAAAGGATTATGGCTTTGAAGGAGTTAATGGGATTCTTCCTGTTGCTATTTGCATTTCCAGCTACTATGATCAGATTTCTTCCATTGTAAGCTGGTCAAGGTGCTTTTCTGCCACCAAAGGCACCAAAGAAATGAGTAGGTCAATTAATTTAAAGGCTCCAAATCTGTGAGCAAAAATAAACCCGTCCATTTTTTCAGTTATTTCAGGTATGTTATTATACTGATAAAGTTAGCACAACAATCATGGTTTAGACTTTTCTGGGTTACAAAGTAGGACATAGGTATAACACAGATCTATTGTATACCAGCATAACACGACAATTTCAAGACACTTATATCTTGAGAAGTAACCACTTAAAAATTTTATTTATTATAATTTGTTCACATTGCATGCCAATTGTTTCCCCATTACTCTTATCTTCTTATTCTCACCCTTCCTCCCTCTTGTGTTCTATTCTTCTTCCCAAGACCTCTGACAAGAGAGACCTCCTCCCCCAACATCTGAGTACAGACTATCAGATGTCATCAGGATAACTTGCATCCCCTCCCTCTGTGTCCCCCTCAAGGCTGCCTTGCCAAAAGGAAGTGATCAAATCTCAGGCACCAGAGTTCAGGTAAGAGGCAGTCCCCACTCCTTACCATACTGGACTCTTCCACTCCCTGATCCCCTACCCCCCTGCTATATGGAGAATGAGTTGTCCATTTGCTATATCTGAAGAGGGAGTCTAGATTCTCTGCATGCATTGTCCTTGGTTGGTGGTTTAGTTCATATAGCCCCTTGGGGTCCAGATCCATGGGCCTTGATGGTCTCCCTGTGGGGCTCCTGACCACTCTGGGACCTTTCGTCTCCCCAACACTTTCATACAACTCTCATCTTTCTGCCCAGAGTTCAACTGAGAGTCCCAGCATCTGTCACAATCCCCCACTGGGTGGAGTCTCTCAAAGGACATCTATGTTGGGCTAATATCCATTTATAATTGAGTACATAACATGTGTGTCTTTCTGGGTCTGGGTTTGTAGAATATAATTTTATTCTGTTCAGTGTTCTTCACCTTGTAGAAGCTTTTCAGTTTTATGAGGTCCCATTTATTAATTGTTGACCTTAGAGCCTGGGTTATTAGTTTTCCATTCAGGAAGTTGTCTCCTGTACCAATGAGTTCCAGACTCTTTCCCACCTTTTCTTCTAATAGATTTAGTGTGTCTGGTTATATGTTGAGGTCTTTAATCCACTTGTAATTTAGTTTTGTGCAGGGTGGTAAATATGGATCTATTTGCATTTTCTACATGTAGACATCCAGTTAGACCAGTACCATTTGTTTAAGATACTGTCTTTTTCCCCCCTTTGTATGGATTTGGCTTCTTTGTCAAAAATCAAATATCTATAGGTCGGTTTTTTTTTTTTTTTTTTTTTTTTTTTTTTTTTCTGCCTCTTTGATTCAATTCCATTGATCAACCAGCCTATTTCTGTGCCAGAACCATGCAATTTTTATTACTGCTCCTCTATAATACCACTTGAGATCAGGGATAGAGATTCCTTCTGGCAGACCTTTTATTATATAGGATTTTTTAGCTTTTAAAAATATGCTTTTAGTCATTCTTTTATAACTTCATATACTATATTTTATCATATTCATCCCCTCTCCCAATTTTTCTCAGATCATCCCCTACCTCCCTACTCACCCATTTTCATGTTCTTTCTCTCTCCTCCCTCCCTCCCTACTTCTCTTCTCCTTAAAGAAGCAATATGAAAACGTAACAACAAAACATGGAGTGACGGAATCCAGTTTGTGTTGGCTGATTACTCTTGTGCATAGGATCTGTCATGGAGTGTGGTTGGTATGCCAAGTGTCACTCCACTGAAGAAAATTAGCCTTCTGTCTTCAACAGGTAATCAAATGCCACTAGCTCCTTATCTAAGTGTGGGACTTCATGCTTACTTTCTTCCATCTTCCATCGTAAAATTTTGTCTGGGTTGACCTTGTGCATGCTAACATAGTACTATCTCTATGAAATAATTCCCTACCTCTGGATCTTACAATCCTTCTCTGACCATTTTCTATTTAGATTCTGAGCCTTGAGATGCAGACATCTCATTTTAGGGCTCAGCATTCTAAAGTCCCAATATCTGCAGTTTGACAATTTGTGAGTTCCTTTGTTAATTGCCCTCCGCTTCAAGGAGAAGCATCTCTGATGAGGATTGGAAGATAAATTGTTTTATGCATATTGAATTATTTTACTGGAAATCATTTTAATTCTATGTAATTTAGCAGATTACTAGTAATAGGTTCTTCACTAGGGCCTGTGGCACATCCAGCCATAGGTTATTAGCATCATTGCCACAATCAATTATTGGTTACATCTCAAAACCAATTTGAAGTAGTGGTTGGTTACTTCCATAGCATTCACACCACTATCGCACCAATGGGGATATCTGACCAGGCACATTGTTATTGTAGCTCAGATGGCTCACAGCTAGGTGAGAATTATGGTTGCTTTTCTCCTCTTGTGGCATTTATATCACCTTCTAACACCATGAAAATTAGCCAGTAGAGTTAAAACTTCTTGTCGAGCCCCAGCTTGATTTCTATATGTTCTCTGAACACCCAAATATGTGGTGTTCGCTGCAATAGGGCCTTAATATCAAGTTATCGATGGTAATGAGTAGATTCTGCAACATTCTTTTAATGCTGAGGGACATATTTGGGACTCTACTGGCTAACAGCTTAAAAAGAGACAACCCATTCTTGGTACTAGAGGCTTTATTTTGTAGTATATACTGTCTTGGGGTATTGCCCTCCTATACTTTATGACTTCATACAGACATACATGGAGAGTCCATGATTGCCCCTCCAGTCCCTGTGAGCCCTCATATCCCTGATTACTTTATTCTGTGGGCTGTTTCTCATGGTGACCCCTCTGGCTCCGACAATCCTTCTTTCTCCTCTTCTGCAGGATTCCTGTGACTCCACCCCAAACCCCAATAAAGTTTTAAGAGTTGTTAGGTCATTAAACATAATGTGATAATTGCTCCAAATAACCTCTGAGATAATAATTTTATAGAAGGTCTGTCAATAGTTTGGAACACACACACACACACACACACACACACACACACACACACACACACACACATGCACACACACACACACCACTCTTAGAATAACTTCAATTTAGTTCCATAGACTAGGGTAGACGTTATTACTGTACTCAATTTTATTTCAGAGATACTTTGAAGCAAAGATCTTAAAATGAAAACAAAATGAAACAATAAAATCTTGAAGCACACGCAAGAGTAATGAAAAGAGGTCCTTACTATATGTAAGACTGGGTGACCAGCTTCACTGTACTGCAGGTTTGTTATCTAACTGCACGTACCTTGTTACTGTAGTTTATTGTTTTGCTGACCAAGTTTGGAATGAATACTCCCGCCTATAGGAAGACAAATGGGAAATCAAAACTGTGAAACTGTTTCCTGAAGTAGTAATCTACAGATGGAAATTAATAATATCATATGTCTTAGAAAAACAACAACAGAATTCAGAGATTCATTTCAGAAATGAAGCAGACAATAAAGGTCCTTAAATGTTAGAATACTATTTGCTTTATTTGGATTTGCTGAACTTGTGCTAAAGAAATGGTCATTATTTGTTAGAGCAGACACTTGCACTAGTAACTAGAAGGAAAATCAAAGCTTTGAAATGCTGCATAGTAACAATACAATGAAAGTTTTAAAATACACTTCTGGCAGTATTATATGAAGATGAAAGACTATTAACAGCTGTAAAGGAAAAGATTCTGACAGCTCAAAACTCTATTTCACTTTCCATTATGCCAATGGACATTTCTATCACTCAATTTGTAGGTAGTTTTATTTTCTTTAAGAATGGGTACTGCATTTTGATGTACTTTTTCCACCTAAGAAATAACTCTATTAAAATGTTCACAATGTCTCCATTAAAAACTTTGGATACACTTTACATTAAAAAATATTCTACTAATCTTCCTACTATATAATTTCAATAAAGCTAACCTATATAGCTGAACCAAAGTCATTTAAAATGTTTCAGTACTAGACTTAAACTGTTGTATTGTTTACCACAATAGGACGTGGAATAAAAATATGCTGCTAATAAATTCTACTGGTAATAGTGAGCTTTCCCCATTTTTTTCTTTGAAATTTTTACTTTGTGTTACTGGATTTTTTCTGTTCTGATTACTGATACTGTGTGGGAACTATGTTCTGCCAGCAATGAATATTTATTTTAATTTTCAAACTTTACCCTTTATTGGTTTGGATACAGCATTGTTGGCTGAATTATTTTATTTGATCATGTAGAATACAGTCTCCTACTGTCTATTTCTGATTATAAGTCAGCTGTTAACCTTACAAGCATCCTTTATAAGTGAAAATTGGTTTTTCTCTAGTTTGATTCAAGAATTTCTTCTTGTCATGAATTTTTATCATTCTTTTCTTCTTCTCTGTGACCATGTGGCCCTCTTTTGGTTGGTCCTGAACAAGGTTCATTAAGATTCTTAGATATGTACATCAATAATTTTTCTTAAGTATGAAAATTTTTCAGTCATTTCTGCTCATTTATTTGCTTATTTATTTATATACACAATTTTCTCCATTTTCTTTTTAAAATATATTTTATTAATTTACTCATATTACATCTCAATTGTTATTCCATCACTTGTATCCTCCCATTCCTCCTTCTCTTCCGCTTTCCCCCTACTCCCCTCCCCTATGACTGTGACTGAGAGGGACCTCCTCCTCCTGTATATGCTCATAGAGTATCAAGTTTCTTCTTGGTAGCCTGCTATCCTTCCCCTGCACTTTCTTCTCTATTTCCTACATCTCCTATGGTGTCCATAAAAATACATGTAACATCTCTCACATTTCCTTGAATATCTGTTCATTTTACGCCACTGGTTTTTTCTTTATGTTCCTTGAAGTGACCAATTTGTAATGCTCTTAATTTCATTATTTATTACAGGTTCACAAGTTCTATTTCCTCCTATGCATTTTATTTCATTACTTTGCAACTCCAGAGTTTACATTTAAAATTGTAATTATCCACACCTATCAATCACAATGAGATCTATCATGCAACATAATTATCATAGCTTTTAAATTACGCTTTTTTATTCTTTGAACAGATTTACACTGATTACTTTCTATTTTGTGTCTGATAAGTCTCAAAAGTAGTTCCTTCACAGTCAGTAGTTCCATTCTGTGGCTTGCTTTTTTCTTTATGTGGACCATGTTTTCCACTTGCTTTGCAAGTCATACATCTATTACCTGAGGTGTAGTTAATGTACTAGAGTGGCCTAGAGTGACACTCATTTCTTTCTATCCAGGTTGTTATTGGTACAAGATTATCAATTTATCTTCTTATCGACTCATTTATTATGGTGACATTTATTTCTGTGACAGTGTGAAGCCATTGATTGTTCTCTTGAGAGGGCACAGATTTAAACATTCTGGGATGACAAAGGTTTTAGAATGGTGCATTTTCTGGCATTTCTTTGATCAATCTTATCTTTCTCTGTCTATTGGTGTCCCCATGATTCTATAGCCCTATTACAGAAGATGGCCTGACTTAGGAAGTCCCAACAAACCAGGCGTACTCATTCACCTAAAAAACATGTGGAAAAGATAATAGTGAAAAGTGATATTAGTAGAAGTGATATTGGTAAGACAAATTATACAAAGTGCAGGTATTTATCTGAGAATCCCAGGCTGTTTCTAGAATTAAATTTTGCTCCAAGAGAAAATGTCTAGGAGAAAGTAAGCACTCAAAAAGGTAAAGAAATTGGTTAGCCCTTCAGCTGTAGGATAATAACTGAAGGCTTCTAGGTGTTGTTCTGGCAGGTTGCAATATGACATTGTGAAAATTAAGTGTTGGCAAATGTTTCTGTAAATCTTGAAAATACTTAAATATTCTTATCCTGGTAACCTTTGCCTTAAAGGATACAGTCAATTTTGACTGTCAAATTGATGTGATCGATGGAAACAAGGCACTGTGTATATTGTCAGGGGGCTTTTAGAGTTATTTTTATAAATCTGGGTTTGTTTCTCAGTTTCTCTCTTAACCCAGCTATCATCTAAATAATCAAAATACCATTATATTATTTTAATAAGTTTCACATCACAACAACTGAGCAGTTTTACTCTATCTTAACCTTCTAAGTTAATCTGGCTTTTTCCTAGCATACATCCCATAGGTATTAGCAGATTGTGTCTTTCCCTACTGAGCTCTCTCCCCTGATGTCTCCTAGACTTCTGCCCTTGGTCCAATGCCCTCTTTCTTCCTCTAACTCTACCTCCCATGGCTGGCAGGAAGTCCAGCCCTAATCTTTTCCCTGCTCAGCAGTTGGCTGTAAGTGACTTTATTGGCATATAAGGGGACAACTGGGGAGAAATGTTTATCCAACATCGAGACAGAAGATTCTCAGAACAAGACTTGTAACCAGATATGGGGAGTATAGAAATCAGCATTTGAATTATACAATAACCTTATGCCTACAGAGAAGACGTTTCCAGAAAAATTTAACTGAGGAAGGGAGACCCACTCTACAGCTGGGCAGGACCATTTCATGGACTGCATTCCCAAACTGAATGAATGGGAGAAGTGGACTAGCCCACCAGTCTGTCTTTCTCTTAGTCCTCTATCTCTGTCTCTGTCTGTCTATCTCCCTCTCCTTCCTTCCTAAATGTACTCGCAATGTGACAAACTACTCTGTATTCTTGTAGCCTGAACTAGAACCATTCTTGCCACCATATCTTCCGCAAAATGATATTAGACTGTACAGTCAATTTGAGAACAGATAAGCCATTTCCATCTTAACCTGCTTTTGTCAGGTGTTCACTTACAGCCCCGAGGAAAGTAACTACCTCAAAGAACCGTTATCAAGATATATAGCCATTGTGATAAACCTGGCTGTGTGGTATGTAAGCTTTGGCAACTCGTTGAGGGAAGAATGTGGTAATATTTGGAGATGTAGGCTAGAGAAATACTAGCTGAGTGCTATAAGAAAAGTTCAGTTGGGTGCTTACCTGTGAGTTTGGAACAGTAGAATATAGACCATTTTTGTTACACTCTAGCCAAGAATCTAGCTACTTTTATGGTCATGTCTTGAATCAAGTTGTTTTAAGTTGTTTGCTAGTTAAAACTTCAGTACGGCCCAACATTCGATCTGAGAAACTTTTATTGTTTACTGCACATAGTAAAGTCTACAGTGATAGAGCATAAGTGCATGAGAAATATGCAATTTATTAAGGAAAAGGATGTGGATGAATTTAAAGTTTTGGGCAAGAAAGATATGGAGAAAGCTTCTGTGCTAGCTAAATAAGGCTAGCATGGTTTAAGAACATTCTCCACAGTTGAGAGGAGAGTGGGGTATGACTTTCTCACGTACTCTGGTGCCTCACATTTGACCATGTCCCCTGGAGGGGGAGACCTGGTGGCCTCAGAGGAAGGATAGCAGGTTACCAAGAAGAGACTTGATACCCTATGAGCATATACAGGGGGAAGTAATCCCCCTCAGGAACAGTCATAGGGGAGGGGAGTAAGGGGAAAATGGGAGGGAGGGAAGAATGGGAGGATATAAGGGATGGGATAACCATTGAGATGTAACAAGAATAAATTAAAAAAAAAAAAAAAAGAAAGAAAGAAAAAAGAAAACTCCTAGTTTGTGCCAACAAGAAAGGAGTGACACCATGATGGGAAAGTCCTATCCATCAAGGTTACAAATTGGGACAAAGAAAAGTCAATTGAAAGGCAAGGCTCAAATCCAAGATACTACTAAAGCAGCTCTATGCTCAAATCCTGCTTATTTTCTTACTGTTCACTCTTTAAATCAATCCAGTTGTCTAAATTTCTTTCTTGACTTTTATATATTCTTCTGTCTACTGACTTGGGGGTTTGGCTTCTTTTTGTTTGCCTAAGACCTCCTGGAGGTGCATTAACACATTGCTTATCAATGATCACACTTACTTCTTATTGTTGGCTTGGTGGCCATACATTTACCCTTTTAGAGCTGCTTTGGTTGAGCTCCACGATTCCTGTATGCCATGCTTTTATTTTCATTAGGAAGTTTTTTTTTTTTTTTATGACCTTGAACATTTGGGTGTTGATTTCTTAGGTGACACAATGGTTATTCAGTATTGTGCCATTAATCTCTGTGCATTTGTGTAAATTCTGTGACTTACCTTATTCGCTTATGATCAAATTGTATATGAGGAAGTTCTTAAATTTCCTTATATTTGTTAAGATACACTCTGTGGCCTAAAATGTGGTATATTTTAGAGAGAATTCCATGAGTTCCTTAGAAGAAGGTATATTCTGTAGTGTTTGCGCAATAAGTTCTGTAGATATCTGTTAAAGTCTACTTTGTGCATAATATTGCATTACTCTGATTTTGTCATTGTGGCTAATCCACTATTATTGTGTGGAAGTAGACCTTTGCGTTCATTTGTTTGCATTCAGTGAATCATTATTGAATGCACTGTTTGTAGAACTGCTATATTTTCTAGGTGGATTGTTCATGTAATCAATTAGCTGTGGCTTCTCTATCTTTTGATTAACTTAATATAGATAGGCATGGTTTCCTACTTATGCCAATTGCTCCTATTTTCACTCTTTCCCCTAAAATTTCTTGAAGGCAATGCATAAACGAATTCTGTTTTATATTCAATTTGCCCTTGTCCGTTTCCTTGAATCAGAGAAATGAGACCATTAACACTCAGAGATTTTTTCAGGGTGTTAATTGTTGTTTTTGTGATGGTTAGTATTTTCTTAAATCTTATGTAATTACTGTTCTAGCATAGTTTACCTTCTCTTGTTAGCTCAAGGATGTGTTTACTTTTCTCTTGAAGTATCTTCTGCAGCTCTGGCTTAGTGATCATGGATTCTATGATTTGCATTTATCATGGGAAATATTTATTTCTCCTGCAATTATGAAAGATAGCTTTGCCATATTAGCAGTTATAAGCTATTCTCTGCCCCTTTGGCATTTAGAATTTGTTGCATAGTTTGTTGATGCTCAGATAGTTTGCCTTTTATGTACTTTGGTAGCTCTTTATCACAGCTTTCAGTGCTCTTTCTTTATGCATTTACTTAGTATTTTAGCTAGACTATGATGTGATAAGATTTTTTTTTTCTTTTCCTCCTGGCATTGTAAATACTTCTTGCATCCAGTTGGGCAACTTTTCCTTGGATTTGGGATTTAGTCTGCTATAATTTTTTTTAGGTGATACTTCTTATCCTTTTACTAAATGGTTTGCAAACTTTGTCTTTTTCTTCAATAATTATTTTATTAAGTTGTTCCTTTCCTCTTTTTTTAAATACAATGTCCTACATGTTTATTATGCATTTTAATGGATCTCACCTCTTATCCTTAGGTCCATGTCTGAGAGAGATCTCCTTCCCACTTTATGGTCACAGGCTAGCAAGTCTTATCTTGGTAGTCTGCCTATTCTTTCTTTGAGTGCCAATCAGGGCTCCCCTCCAAGGGGAGGTTGTTAAATATGGGGCACCAGAGCTCATGTCAGAGTTAGTCCCTGCTCTCCACATAACTGTGGAGGATGTAACTGTCCATTGGCTAGATCAAGACAGAGGTTCAGTGTTTACTACTTGTATTGTCCTTGGTTAGTGCAATAGTTTGAGCAGACACCCTGGGCCCTGATCCACCCATTACAATGTTCTTCTTGTAGGTTTCTAAGATACTCCGGATCCTTCTATTTTCCCTAGCTCCTATATTTCTCTTTCCTAGAGTCCCAGTAGGATGTCCTCCCACCTGTCCCAATCTCCTGATAAGTGAAGAACTTTCATGGGACATGCCTTTTGGGCTAGTGTCCAATTATAAGTGAGTGTATACCGTGTGAGTCTTTCTGTTTCTGGGTTAGCTCACTCAGCATGATCGTTTCTAATTTCCTCTATTTGCCACAAATTTCTTTATTTCCTTGTTTTTTTTTTTAAGCTGAGTATTATGTTTGTTTTTCTTTTAATCCCCAGTGAATCTTGACAAATTAAGGGTAGGAAGTGAAAGGCATCTATCCTCAGCCAATGGTATAGTTATCAGTAAACTGTCCAATGATTCAACAGTAATATATATTTAATCATTCTGTATTCAATCTGATTTGTTTTATTTAAATTGTCATGCTCTTTTCTTAAATGATTGCATCAAAGAGTACATTATCTTATATCAAGCATTTAAAACTGATGCCACACAAATGGGCACACTTGAAACCAAAAGATGATGGCCTTTGGCATAGTCATTAAAATGTCTCTATTTGTGTATAAAATTAATTAGATGAGGGACTGGAAATATGGCTCAGTGTTTAAGCACACCTGCTGTTTCTGTGGAGGACAGAAATTTGGTTTCTAGACCAATTCTGGACAGCTCCCAACTGCCTGTAAGTGCCACAGCCAGCACTCAACAGCTCTTCCGGCCTTATATGCACACATGTGATGTGCACTCACACAGACAAGTGATATTAAAATGAATTTTCAATGAAGATATTAAATATATTTTGTAGGCTTAATTAACAAAATAATTATACGTTTTTATGGGATGGGATGTGATATTCTACTGCATGTATGCATTGTATAAGATCAAGTCTGCGTAGTTGATGTGCCCATCCTTTTGAGCATAGACTGTTTCTTTGTGAGGAAACATTTTTTTAAAAAAAAAATCTCTCTCCTAGCTATTTTAAAATACAACACTAATTTGAGTCAAGCACAGCTATCCTACTTTGTTACATAGCATTGGAGGTACTTCTCCTATTGCTACTTTCCTGAAAGTCCACACAACCCATCTTCCTCCCCATTCTATCTGTGCACACACTCCTTCTCTGATATTTCTGTTGTATGTACTGTCTCACACCAGCCTATGCCCATCTGTGTGCTTTGAATAGGAATGGCACCTATAAACTCATGTGTTTACATTCTTGGCCCATAGGGAGTGGCACTATTAGGAGGTGTGGCCTTGTTGGAGTAGGTGTGGTTTTTTGGAGGAGGTGTGTCACTAGGGGGTGAGTTCACTTCCTGCTGCTTCCCCATCCAGATGTAAAACTCTCAGCTCCTTCTCCATCACCGTGCCTGCCTGGACTCTGCCATGTTTTCCTCCATGATGATAATGGACTAAGCCTCTGAACTGTAAACCAGACCCAAATAAATGTTTTTCTTTATAATAGAAACTCTAACTAAGACACTATAATTAGCTTCCATTTTACCAGCACACACCATCCTACCCCGTATTTCCCCTTTACTCTATCTGCCCATATCATTCTATTCCAATCTTTCTCCTCTAAAATCCCTGCACACACCATGCTATCCATCTTTCCTTTTTTTTTAATCCTAAAAAACTATTATATTTTGGAATTGGTATGCAGGAAGCAGAATAGAAATAAACTCAGTGAGAAGTGATATTTTATTTTAAAGTAGAGAAGATGCCTCAGTTTTTCAGAGCAGAACATTTGATAACACAACTTTAAAGTATGTTTGATTGGTTTTCCCACCAAATCAGATTCATCTCAGAAATATTTGTGATTTTAGGGGAGGTAAGACATTTCCATGTATAAAGGTGCTTCCTGTAAAAAAATCTGATGATCTGAATTTTGTTCCTAGAGTTTTGTTTTGTTTTTAGTGGTTTTTATTATTTTTAATACTTTAAAAAATTAAACATTTATATATATATATATATATACATTTATATTATTACACTCATATACAATAAACTACCTATAGCAAAAAGAACCATGACACAATCAGGAATTATATAAATGTTACATTCTTAGTGTTCTGGCTATTTCTATTTGTCAGCCTTGAAGAAAACTCTTTCCTATCTTGGTGCATCTAAAATTCTGAATGTAAATCAATCTCCATCACATCTTGTCATTATCAACTTAAAACATCTATCTAGACCTAAAAACATCTTAGTCCCCTAAACAACTAAGTTTCATTGTTCAACCTCATCTGAGACTTGAGAAGGAATAAACTTGATTAGCTGAGTATGCTGGGAGTGCAGGTCAGTAGCTTTCCAAATGAGAAGATTTCAGAGACAGTTTGATACATTAACAGTTAGCCAAAACTCTCTATTATGTTGGAGCATCTTCTTCAGCCTGCTGGCCCAATATATCTGACAGACATATCTGTGAGGCAGGAACTATTGAGGACTTGCTTACCCTGTCTTGGTAGAGTTTGGCCGTTGACTCTGCCTGCATCCATGCTTGCCCTCTTTTAGGCAGCCATCTTTCCTTCTATTCTATCCATGCACATTGTCCTTTCCTTGCCTTCCCCTTTTATTCTTCCTAGTTAAGGGCTGTGTGGGTACCATGACATTTTTTGAAGTTCTCCACTTGTAACTGAGAACACATGCTGTTTGCCTTTCTGCTGCTAAGTGATTTCACTTTCTTCCTTTGTGCATGTGTTCACAGGCTGCTCCTCACTGTCGCTTTTAACACCTCTTCAAAGAATTCACTTGGCTTCAACATTTCTTTGGCTTCGGATCACAGTAGCAGAAATATTTGTATTTTAATGACTTACAACTCAGAGGACTGTTTCTGTATCTCAGGTGAGGCTGAAAGGGGCTAAACAATTTTTGAAGAAAATTTGATATATAATATAAGAGGATTTGAAACCCGAATGAAAAGAAATCAAATCGGCTCTTATATTTTATTCTACTGACAACTATCACAAGTCAAATGTGAATCTTACTGAGTTACTTCCATGAAATATCTCACTTTGAAACTTGGAGCAACAGGTTTTGTTCAGTAAGAGCAAGGGTATATTATTGAAATAAAAAAAAAATAAAATTGTAATTTTATTTTATTTTATTTTTTTCATTTTTTTTATTAATTTATTCTTGTTACATCTCAATGTTTATCCCATCCCTTGTATCCTCCCATTCCTCTCCCCCCCCCATTTTCCCATTATTCCCCTCCCCTATGACTGTTCCTGAGGGGGATTACGTCCCCCTATATATTCTCATAGGGTATCAAGTCTCTTCTTGGCTACTTGCTGTCCTTCCTCTGAGTGCCACCAGGTCTCCCCCTCCAGGGGACATGGTCAAATGTGAGGCACCAGAGTACGTGAGAAAGTTGTATCACACTCTCCACTCAACTGTGGAGAATATTCTGACCATTGGCTAAATCTGGGAAGGGGTTTAAAGTTTACCTCCTGTATTGTCCTTGGCTGGTGCCTTAGTTTGAGCAGGACCCCTGGGCCCAAATCTGCCTATCATATTGTTCTACTTATAGATTTCTAGGACCCTCTGTATCCTTTTATTTTGCTGTTCTCCCAAGCGCACACCTTTAATCCCAGCACTCAGGAGGCAGAGGCATATGGATCTCTCTGAGTTCGAGGCCAGCCTGGTCTACAAAGTGAGTCCAGGACAGCCAAGGCTACACAGAGAAACCCTATCTTGAAAAAAAAAACAAAAAACAAAAAACAAAAAAAAACAACTCAAAATTGTAATTTTAAAATCTTACACCCCACAATGTTGTTGTCTAATTTTTAAAAGTAGAATGATTATGCAAAAGATGCCATTGCCCAAGAATTATATAATTAATCCAAGACACATTAAACTAAAATTATAAGAAACTTAGGAAACTAATTTCTTAGAAAGTAGTTTAGATATTCCAATGTTATGACAAATTAAAATTATAATATTCCCTTAGGATATTGGATATAACAAACAAGAGTAGTCTATCTAAAAGAATATGTCCTCATTTCTGCCACAGACAGAATTCTGCCTAAAAATGGGCAAGGTTAGATGCAAGCAGAGTCGATGGCCAAACTCTACCAAGACAGGGTAAACAAGTGCTCAACAGTTCCTACCCTGTGAATAAGTCTGGCAGAGATATTGGCCCAGAAGGCTGAAGATGAGGCTCCAACGATTTAGAGAGTGTTGGGTGACTATTTAGGCAGTAAACTATCTCAGTCATTTTTTCATTTTGGAAGCTGCCAACCTACACTACCGCTTCACTCAGGCATTTTTTTTTATTCCTTCTCAAGTCTTTGAGGGGGGTTGAAGACCAGATAGTTTAGTTTTACAATCAAGTTTTGTTGGTTAGGGTGTAAGATCTTTTTAGATGAAGATAAAGGATTTAAGTTAACAGAGATGAGGTATGATAGATACTGAATTTCATTCAGAAATTTAGACCCAACAAGATAGGAAAGATGTTTACTTAAAGTTTGACAAATACAAATAGGCAAATCACTATGGATGTAACATTTATATAGCTCATGACTGTCTCATGGTTCTCCCTGCTGTGTGTAGTTTGTTTTACTCATGTGTAGTAAAATAAATATATATGTTTAAAAAAGAATATGGGTTCTCATGTAATCTACCAAAGTGCTATCTTCTGAGAAGAAATAGGATGGATAGAGTATAGTACTTTTCTCATTATTGCAACAAAATGTCTTGAGGGCACATTTTTATTTTGTTTCCTAGTGGGAGGGGATAGAGTTCACCCCTGGGGACAGAAGAAGTCTTGGTGGCTGGAGCAGGAGATGGTTGGTGACACTGTGACCTCATTCAAGATGCGAGATGAATACCAGAGCTTAGCTTTTTTTCTCTTTTCCTCTGGGGTCTAGCTAGCATCTCTGCTCAGGATGTTGCCATCCAGAATCTGTGTAAGTCAAAATATCTTTCTATATACACTCAGAGATGAGTTTCCATGGTGATTTTATATCCTGAAAACCAAACAGTGAAGATTATCATGTATTTTCTAGAGTTTCTTGTTCCAAAATACAGGCTGTTGCATTTAAAAAAATTTAGAACATCAATTGTTAGTCCAACTCACATCATATTGTCAACGTGACAATGTGTGTGGGTTATAATTATGCTAACTGCATAACTGATTATGTTTGATGTTTTATCATTCTATTTCTCAATTAAGTTCCTAATTATTTAACCAAGTTATCCTCTAGGATTTTCCCATATATTCAAATTTCATTGCAATTACACATGTGTGTGTGTGCACGTGCACATGCACACACACACACACACACATACTCAAAAAGTTCTTTAACATTGTGTCACTTCTTACTGCTCATAGCTACTTTTATATTAAGTTACGCATTGATCTTTGGAAACTAGAGAAGTCATGGTGTAGGGGCAAAATGAATGCCATGTTCTATATTTAATCTATATTCTGCAATTAATGCCATGGTCTGTGAATGTTCTGTAAGACCTTGTCCTCCAGGTGACTTAATTTCTTCCTGCATTCTGGGAATGACCACGTACTGCTGTAAACTAGACTTGCCAGCAGCCTCCAGAAACTCCACCAGTGCAATTAGATGCAATTAACTCCCAACTGAGAAACCAAACTCTGTAAAATTCCTTTGCCACAGGCCGTTACAGCTACCCTACCCTACCAGGAACCTGAACCACCAAAAAATTGCCTTGCGGGCTCCGAATACCTGCTAAGGTGAAAAATTCCACGTTCCAAACACACCCTTATTCTCACTCAATATGTGTTAGCCAATTATAGTACAGTTGCTGAAATTTGCCTTTGCAAGAGTGTATAAACCTTACAAATTTTTTGTTCAGGGTCACCTCTCCTTCAGGTGTAGGTCGACCCTGTTGGACAAATAAAGCCTCTTGTTTTTGCATCGACCTGGTCTCTGTCTCTCTCATATGGTGCTTCCCGGTATAGACTCTCCCGATTAGAGTCTTACACCAGGTATCACAGAAAAATGGTATAAATAAAGTAACCAAGTCTAACTCTAGCTGATCAAAGTCTGATAGAGAATATTGTATGAGGTTTTAAAGTTGAATAGCTTATATTATTTTGGTGTCTACTGGACACCCCCGACTGACAAGTCAAAATAAAAGTTTTTCATGCCAGGCACTGGGAATTTTCTTAGATACTTTATGGAATTGGGCTGGAAGCATTAGTACCTCAAGTGATATGACTTCACCTAATTTGTTTACACATGTATACACATACTCATGAATATAGATATATATATTAAATGTAAAAGCAATATTTTATGCAGCTTTTAAAAATCATCCTTAGTGTTCCTTACACTTCCTTCCCTCCCTGTGTTGCCCTCCTCTGCACCTAGATAAAGCCTCCACCTTCCATTTTCCTATTTCCTCCTTAATATCACATACCTTACTATCCTCCAGTCTCAAGATCCTTATCTCTTATTATCCTCCATCAGCCCTTACTCTGGGCTATGCTTTCCCATGCAAAGATTAAGAGCTAGGATTCATAAATGAGAGAAAGAACACACAGTGTTTGTCTTTTTGGATTTCCTCATTCACTATAACATAGTCTATTCCATCTATTTTCCTAAGAATCTTACTTTTCCTTTTTGATCAATAAAATTCTGTAGTGTTTAATTAAGTACCACACTTTTGTTACATTTCATAAATTGAATGGCATTTAAGTTGTCTCCATTTCTTAGCTGTTACAACTAGAGTAGCAGTGAGCATGGCTGAGCAAATATCTTTTTAGTCAGATGACAATTTCTCTGGGCACTTGTCAGGAAGTGGTATATCTGGGTTATATGGTGGATCTATTTTTAGGGTCTTGAGAGTTCTTTATATGGGCTTCCATAGTGGCTGAACTAGTTTGCATCCCACCAACAGTGAATGATGTTCCTCTTTCTTCCCACGCCTTCCAGCATTTCTCTTATTGTTAATGATGTCATAAACTTTTTGAGATATTTCTTAACAATTTGAATTCTGTCTTTTGTGTTTATACTCATAGTCTGTATTTTAAATTTTGGCATATATTTTCTTGACTCTTTGTTTTTGAGCCATTTTGTCCTCTGAATATTAACCCTCAAATATATAGCTAGTAAAGATTCCCTCCCAATCCGTGCCTTTCTCTTTACTGGGTTGATGACTTTCTTTGCTGTATAGAAGAGGTTTTTGTTTGTTTTGTTTTTTTGAAACTTGGTTTCTTGTGTAACAACCCCAGCTGTCCTGTCCCAGAACTTATTTTGTAGACCAGGCTGGCTGTCTTTGAACTCACAGAGATCTGCCTGTCTCTGCCTCCTGAGTGCAGGGATTAAAGGGGTGTTCTACCAGGCCCAGCTTAAGAAGAGTTTTATTTTATGAGGTCCCATTTGTTAATGTTTAGCCTTAATTCCTAAGCAAATTAGTTTTTTACAAAGAAAGTCTCTCCCTATACCTATAGCACATAGGGTACTGCCGAGATGTTCTTGTAACAGTGTCAGTGATTCACGGTTAGTGAGTTAACTTTTGTACAGGACAATGAATGTCACTTTAATTACATCATTCTGCACATGGACGTGCAGCACCTCAGCACCATTTGCTGAAGACGCTATCTTGTATTCAGGGAGTGTTTTGGCCTCTTTTGGTTATCGTGGTATGCATCCATGTTTGTGTCTTCTCTTTTGTCCCATTTGTCTTCCTGTCTGTTCTTCTGCCAGTACCATGATGTTTTTATTCCTGTAACCCTGTACTATATCTTGAAATCTCGACAAATATGTCTGCTAGCATTGTTCTGTGGGCCTCCTTTTAGCCTATATAAATTTATTGGTGGTTTTTATCTTTCTATGAAGAATGTTATGGTTGTTTAAGTAGTAGTTTATTCAATCTTTGAATTGTTTTTGGTAGCATAGTCTCTTTAGAATATTAATTCTACCAATCTGTGAACATGGGTTTTTCCACATATAATTGTCTGATGCAATATCTTTGTTCAGAGATAAAAGTTTTAATTCTGGAAAGATACTGCAAATGGGAGTGTGTCCCTGACTTCTTTTTTACTATGTTTGCTGGTAGTGCAAAGAAATGCTACTGATTTCTATATGTTGATTTCGTAAATCTCTTCTTTCAGAAATTTGAGTATAAAATTTACTAATTTTATCAGCAATCTCTATGCTACTCTATAATTCTTCTCCCACCTACATAACTGGAATTTTTGTATTCTTTGAGCATTATCTTTCTGGTTTCTTTGATCATTATTTATTTCCCTTCATGTCAGCTACTGGGAACTGTTACTTTTTTATTTCATGAATTTTCCTTGCTATATTCTCTTCAGAAGTGATACATAAGGTATTTTTTCTCTGCGTTTCTAGATCCACTTGCTTAGCATAATATCGTCCAGATTCACTTATGTGTCACAAATTGATTTTCTTCTTTTGTAAGGTTGCACCTGATCCATACATCTTTGATCCACAATTTTTTACCTTTGATAGGCACTCAAGTTACCGCCATAATTTTTCTGTGGTGATTCATGGTGTAAATATCATAGAAGTATGGGTACAAATTTCTCATCTTTATATATGTAGGTGTTATATTTCTAGCTTATAGTAATTTTATTATATTTGTATAAGTGTAAGTACATGTGTGTGTGTTCTTTCCTGTTACTTTCCTTAATAAATTTCTCTTTTTACACACACACTCACACACACACATATGTAAAATTTAAGGATTCATATATATATATATATATGATTAAGGATTCACATATATGTGAATATATATGAATACTTCACATATATGCATATGAACCACATATATGTGTAAATATATGTATATCCTTCATATATATGAATACAAATCACATATATGTGAAAAAATATATATACATCCTTAATTCCTTTGTGTACCCACAAAAGATGCAGACTACTTATAGAAACTTTTAACAAAAAGAACAGAGTTAAAAATGTCACACTCTATGATTTTACAATATGTCACTAAGCCACAGAAACTGAACCAGGGTGGTACTGGCATAAAACCCAAAATATGGTCCAATAGAACAGGATACAATGCCTAGAATTAAGCTGTACATTTTTAAAAGAGGGAATTAAATCCAATGAAAAAATAGTACCTTTAATTATTGCAGTTGAAAAGCCAGATATCTACATATGGACATTAGTTATTGGTGGCTTATTTTACATAATAAAAGTAAGGAACCAAAAGTGTCTTAGAGTTAAACATAATATCTGAAACTGAGTATCTTATCAAAGCAAATGATATAAAGTGCTACTAAAACAAGCACTGACAGTGAAAAGAACAGGGCATTACCTCCAAGAGACTACCATTTATTGCTGATGGCCCCCAAAGCACAGGTAATAAAAACAAAATCCATAAATATAATGATATTATTAGGAAACTTCCTTCGCACTTGAACACATAAATCAATGTGCTACCAATTAAAAAAAAACCTACAGAATAGGAAGAAGTCATTTGTAAAGCACATATCTTATAATGAGTTGCTTTCTCAAGAAGATAAGAAACTCAAATAAATTAGGCAAAGATATAAATGTTTTGAATTGAAGTGGGTAAAGACCCTGAGTGAGTATTTCTCAATAGAAGACATCTATTTCTCAATAGATGGCCAACCAATGTATATAAAATTGTTCTGCATCACTGATCCTCAGAGAAATATAATTTAAACCATAATAAGATATAATTTCATATTTGTTGCAATAACTTCAAGAAGATACAAATCAATGATGAGGATGTGAAGGGAAACTTCCCAAATTTCAGTTGGCACTATGAGGTAATATACTTGTTATAAATTAAGGACATGACACTTATAATTTTGTGTGTCCGTGTGGGTTACAAATAAATTGAGTTGTATTCCTTTGTTAGAATTACAGGAAAATGCTGATACTTCCTGTTGCTTTTTTGCTATCATATCCTATTCTATCAATAATTTGGGAAGCAGTTATTAAATATTTTCTTGATCTTGAGAATGAGGAAACAAGACACCTAATATCCCAGAGTAACTGGAATAACAACTAAACAGGAAAAACAAATAATAAAGTCCCTATCAGTGAAGTGCAGAAAATGACTCAAAACTCTCATGGAAATGCAGAGAGGACTCTGCAGTGGATTGTGCCAAAGATTTTCAGGTTTGATAAGTGTATGGAGATCGCTGAATAGCACCTTCTTTACCCACAGAGAAAGCTGCCTGCAGGGTCCAAGGTTTCATTAAAAAATTATTTTATTATTATATCAATTGCATTCAGTCTAGATGGTGCAAAGTGTTGTATGCACATATTATTATATTGAGCAAAATGAATCTTTAGTGTGTTTTTTTTTATTAATTATGTAATTATGTGGTGAGTTGCATGAAAATTTCTTAAAAGTATACAATTATATTCCTGGGGAAACTATCTAGACACAACCCTAACAGTTTTCCTTTCTCATGTTTAATACAGACATCTACTGGGTATAGAAAGAAACAATATATGCAGCACTTCAGCAGTAAGACAGATGCTGAAACTTTTATAATGCACACTGGTGGGAAGCAGAAGAAAGCCATACCTGTCTCTGCTATAGTATATACCATATCTGGAAGCCATTGAACACGCAGAATAAAAATGAATGGGAACAGCAAGACATTTGGAGAAGATAGAAAGTAGATTAAATCATGCAATTTGAATAAATCGTTAAAGGAAAGACTGAAAGGCCAGGTTGGGATTAGCAATGGTTTTAAATGCATAATGAGCATGGGGGAGAGCTCAGAAGTCAGGAGAAAGATCTCACTTTCCTTCAGTCAAAAAGGCTCCAGAAAACCTTTCCAATTCCTGGGCATACAGCCAAAAGATGGTTCACTGTACAACAAGCACTTTTGTTCAACTATGTTCATAGTGGCTTTATTCATAATAGTCCAAATCTGGAAAAACCCAGATGTCCCTCAACCAAAGAATGGATTTAAAAAAACCTGTGGTATAGTTAAACAACGGAATACTACTCAGCTATTAAAAAACAAGGGAATCTTGAAAATTTCAGGCAAATGAATGGAACTAGAAAAGATCATGCTGAGTGAGGTAACCCAGACCCAGAAAGACACGCATGGTATATATTCATTTATAAGTGGATATTAGCACAGAATAGATCTCCTCTGAGAGACTCCACCCAGCAGGGGATAGGGACCAATACAGGGTCTCTGGGTGGAGCGCTGAGAATTGTAGGGGAAAGTGGAAGAATGAAAGGTCCAGGAGGAGGCAGGAGCCCCACAGGGAGACCACCAGTGCCTGCAGATCTGGGCACAGGGGGCCTGTACAAACTGATGCATCAGTCAAGGACGATGAATGCAAAGAACTGAGACCCCTGTTCAGGTGTGGCTGACGGACAGAAGAGTCTCCCCATTGGGTGGGGAACCTGCTGCTGAACCTTTGGCATACACACTGGTGCCCAGGATTCGGTCACTGCCCCTTGACAAGATGGCCTTGCGGACACACAGAGGAGAGGGATGCAGGTTATCCTGATGAGGCCTGATAGGCTATGACCAGACAGTGGGGCAAGAGTGCCCCCCCATCAGAAGTCTAGGGGAGGGGGATAGGGCAGAAGAAGGAGGGAGGGTGGGAACCGGAAGATAAGAGCGGGGGGTAACAATCGGGATGTAATGTGAATAAATTATAAGAAATAAAAATAATGAAATATATACATATATATATATATATATATATATAAGAATTCAAAGGAAACAAAACTTCATTTATGTACCCATTACACATATGCATGTGCATGCATGTGTGCACACACATATACATTCACACACACAGGCACACATGCACACATGCACACATATCTAATCTACTGAAAGCTCCTTAAACCATTTAGGCAAACAGATTAATTTTAGAGTGTTTGGTGGCTTGGTCCAGTACTAAACACTGTAATTGACTAGAACTCAAGAAAATGTTACATGATCTACTGTTTTTGTGTAACTAGAGGCTGCAGTGTACCTGGAAGAGCGTTATATTCCCTTCGGTTCAGTATAGTTGTAACGCACTGTTTAAAAAATACAAACTTTACTTTGTAAGTTAAGCTAAAAGATCTTATTGTTTTTGGTAATAAAAATATACAAAGCAAGTATTTTGTATGTTAAAGGCAATTCTGTAATTCTTTTTAAAAACAACAAAAAGAAATAATATATAATAACATGTTTATGCCCTTGTTAGTCCTTCTTCCAGTCTCCCTGGTGCTTCCACTCCAACTAAAATCCATGGCTTCTTCTTTTCCTTTATTACATATAAATATATAAATAAAATATATACATAAATATATGCATATATAACATAAAAATTAATAAATGTATCAATACAACATGCATAGTCCCCTTAGTGCTGCTTGTGTGTATATGATTTCAGGCCTGACCACTTGGTACTGGATAATCCATTAGAGGGTCCGTCCTCAGAAAAATTAAAAAGAAACAAGTGGTTTGTTCTAAAAGTAACCATACAAAGATTACTAATTTTATGTTCATTAGTCATGTCCATGGATTTTCTTTAAAGGGCAAGAAATTGCTACTAAATATGACTCAAACATTTTGTGAGGGAAAACAATTTACTTAGGAACAGATATAGTTAGATTAAAGCCTCCAGCAGGTTACATGACAGAAGCCTTGAAAGGTCAGGCCCCTGGTCATCCCATCATAGAAGCCCAGTTTTGACAGTGCCATGGAAAAGATAGAATAAATAAAGTGGTAGATTTAAAAATCCATCGATTTTCCTGCAGCTAATCTACAGTGGAAAGAAAAGAACATCAGTTTGCATCTACCCACAGAAAGGGGTGCTATGAGAGACATTGCAGGAAGCAGAAAGACAGCTGATTTTTCTGGAGAAATCTTAGATCTGCTTTGAAATGCAGACAGAGTCCTAAAGCAAGCAGATTAACAATACAATTAATTCCCCCAGGAAATTTGGGAAGTCGATGGGGGTAGTAAAAACAAACAAACAAACAAACAAACAAATAAATAAATAGGTAGCTGGATTAGTCTAAGAAGAGAATAGAGGAAATATCTGATCATTGGAGTGTAAATTTGTATAACCATTCTGAAAAAAAAAACCAATTCATTTTCTTTTAAACTTAGACATCTTCATATCCTGAAAGCCTCAGTTTTCCTACTCCCAGGCAGCAGCCTTACATAAACACATACAAGTGTTTTCCTGGAGACTTATATAAGATTTTCATAGCAGCCTTAATAAACACAAGATAGAAGAAAAACAGCTTCATCCAAATCAAGAGAGAGATCTGTGGGTGATTTGTAATGTGCACTCACATGCTGTATTCTCATCCATCATCGAAAGACAATGCATTACAAGTGTAAGTGCCAATATGATGTCAAGATAGAAGCAATCCTCAGAAGGCCGTATAGAGTGTGATGCAATTTTGTGCAGCCCACTAAAGAAAGATTGCAAAACAGATTGTTTATAAGTAACGGTGTGTGAGATCAAATATTTCAAAAGCTATTTTGCAAGACAAAAGTTGAAAAGACAATTCTCTTCTGTGGGCAGAAACAAACAGGACTGCAAGGGAGCGCATGGGAATGACACATAGCTTTGTATTATTCTGTGGGACACTGAGTTCAGAGAAACAGATTTTTATTACTTGTATAGAAATAGATGCCTTTTTGTATAACTAGAGACATATTACATAATAAAATAATTCATCTTAGGTTCCAGTTGAAAAGGAAGAAAAATGATGACAGGCATGAGACTGTGGTATGTCTGGACATGGATAAATCTGTAAGTGAGGAATAGAAAGTGAAAAGTCCAATATCAGGTTATGCTTATAATTTCAAAGGAAGACAAGATTATGCTTTTAAAATAGCAAAGCATGCCCATTTTCTCCATATCTCTTCAATATAGTTCTTGAAGTTCTAGCCAGAGCAATTAGACAACACAGGGAGATCAAGGGGATCCAAATGGGAAAGGAAGAAGTCAAACTATCCCTATTTGCAGATGATATGATAGTGTACATAAGTGGCCCCCAAAATTCCACCAGAGAACTCCTTCAGTTGATAAGCACGTTCAGCAAACTGGCTGGTTACAAAATTAACTCAAAAAAAATCAGTAGCCTTCCTGTATACAAATGACAATCATACAGAGGAAGAAATTAGGAAATCTACACCCTTCACGTTAGCCACAAGCAATTAAAAAAAACCAAGGAGTAACGCTAACCAAGCAAGTGAAAGACTTGTTTGAAAAAACTTTAAGTCCCTAAAGAAAGAGATTGAAGGTGACTTGAGAAGATGGAGGGATCTCCCTTGTTCGTGGATCGGGAGAATCAACATAGTAAAAATGGCCATTTACCAGAAGCAATTTACAGATTCAAAGCAATCCCTATCAAAATACCTACACATTTTTTTAAAGACATTGAAAGGTCAATTCTCAACTTTATATGGAAAAACAAAAAACCCAGAATAGCTAAAACAATCTTATACAATAAAAGATCCTCAGGAGGAATCTCCATACCTGATCTCAAGCTGTACTATAGAGCAATAGTGGTTAAAACAGCATGGTACTGGCACAGCAATAGGTTGGTTGATCAATGGAATCGAATTGAAGCCCAGATATGAATCCACACACATATAGTCACCTGTTTTTTGACAAAGAAGCCAAATCTATTCAATGGAAAAAGGATAGCATCTTCAACAAATGGTGCTGGTCTAACTGGATTTCTACATGTAGAAAAATGCAATTGGACTCATACTTGTCACCATGCACAAAGCTCAAGTCCAAATGGATTAAAAACCTCAATATAAACCCAGAGACACTAAATCAGTTAGAAGAAAAAGTGGGGAAGAGCCTGGAACACATTGGCACAGGAGACAACTTCCTGAACAGAACACCAACAGCCCAGGCCTTAAGGTCAACAATTAATAAATGGGACCTCATGAGGCTGAGAAGCTTCTGTAAGGCAGGAGACAATGTCAAGAGAAGAAAGCGACAGCCTACAGACTGGGAAATAATCTTCACCAACCCTGCATGTGACAAAGGTCTAATATCCAAACTTTATAAAGAACTCAAGAATTTTTTTTTAAATCTGAGCTCAGGATATTTTTTTTTAATTTCAATTTTTTATTATTAATTTATTCTTGTTACATCGCAATGGCTATCCCATCCCTTGTGTCCTCCCATTCTTCCCTCCCTCCTCTTTTCCCCTTATTCTCCTCCCATATAACTGTTCCTGAGGGGGATTATCTCCCCCTGTATATGCTCATAGGATATCCAAATAACCCAATTGAGAAATGGGGCTCAGAATTAAACAAAGAATTCTCAACAGAGGAATATCAAATGGCTGAGACACACTTAAAGAAATGCTCAACATCTCTGGTCATCAGAGAAATGCAAATCAAAACAACTCTGAGATTCCATCTTACACCCATCAGAATGGCTAAAATCAAACATTCATGTGACAACACATGCTGGTGAGGATGTGGAGAGAGAGGAACACTCCTTCATTGCTGGTGGGAATGCAAACTAGTACAGCCACTTTGGTAATCTATCTGGTGCTATATCAGAAAAATGGGAATAGGGCTTCTTCAAGACCCAGCTATTCCACTCCTTGGAATATACCCAGAAGATGCTCCAGCACACAACAAGAAAATTTGCTCAACCATGTTCATAGCAGCCTTATTCATAATAGCCAGAACATGGAAACAGCCTAAGTGTCCCTCAGTAGAAGAATAGAAAAAGAAACTGTGGTACATTTACACTATGGAATACTACTCAGTTATTAAAAACAAGGAATTCCCAAAATTTGTGGACAATGGATTGAGCTAGAAGTGATCATAATGAGTGAGTTAACCCAGAAGCAGAGAGACTCAAATGGTATATGCTCACTTATAACTGGACACTAGCCCAAGGGGCAGGTCCCATGAAAGTCTGCACCTACCAGGAAAGTGGGATAGAGATGAGAACATCCTATTGAGACTCTAGGTGAGAAAAATATAGGGGATAGGGAAGTAGGTGGATCCAGAGGGTCCTAGAAACCTACAAGAGGAACATTATGATGGGTGGATCTGAGCCCAGGGGTTCTGCTTGATCAAAGGCACCAACCAAGGACAAAACGTTCAGTCATCATCAAACCCCTACCCAGATCTAACCAAGGGACAGAACATTCTCCACAGTTAAATGGAGACTGGGGACTGACTTTCACAGGATCTCTGGTGCCCCATATTTGGCCATGTCCCTTCGTGGGGGAGGCCCAATGGCACTCGGAGGAAAGATAGCGGACTACCAAGAAGAGACTTGATACCCTAGCACCATATTCAGGGGGAGGAGGTCCCCCTCAGTCACAGTCATAGGGAAGGGGATTGGGGTGAAAGTGGGAGGGAGGGAGGAATGGGAGGATGTAGGGGATGGGATAGAAAATGAGATGTAATATGAATTATTTTATTTTTCAATAAAAATGTGTTAAAAAATAAAATAACAAAGCATGTTCATAGGTTGATAACACAGAGAACCAGCAAAATCATTGGTTCCAGTGGAAAGACTCATATTGGGGGAGAATATGTGAGTATGGCTAATTTAAGATAAATGTGCCAGAGAATGAGAATCAAGACGCAGGTGGCTGCTGTGGTTCAGTCTCAGGATAGAAGTTAGGACTCAGTATTAAAATGTTCAAGAAAGAACCAAAGTAAACGTAGTGAGACCTTAATTTCCAGGATATAAGACAGAAAATGGGAGGAATTGTCACTTATATTAATGCCTGAAAACCAGCAACAATGAAGCCTAAGACATTCTGAGGGGAAAAGGAACAAGAAAAACTATGCAAAACCTGTGCATGCGGCATCTACAACTGAATGGCACCAACTTTTCTATTGATTGGCAGATCCCATGAAGTTCTTCAGTTGCCTGCTATAATGAACTCTGATGTGTATTGATAACTTCTGTTTTATCTCCCTGAACAGAATTCTTCTCTTTGTACCTTAGCCATTGTCACTTGAAAACACACACACACACACACACACACACACACACACACACACACACACACACACGAACAAGAACTAAAATTCAATTATGTCTAGTTCCTTAGGAAGGCCACGGCCCATAGGCAAGGCTTTGAGTGTTACTTCTATTGATTTAAGGACACTTTTATTTATCAATTTCCCAGAATGTCTTAAAAGCTGTCTACATGGGTTGCAGTACTACATTGGCAGCTTAGCTTGTCAAACGTGACAATGTTGTCCTCGTTACTGAAAAGCAGCAATTTTTAGCTAGTTTCTAATGACAAATTGTGTGAGCTTGAGTGAAAGTAATTTCAGTCCAGGAGGACTATATTTGCTTACACACCACTCTCCCTCACTGCTGTGGATAGTTGAATTGACCTAAGTGACTGAGTTTATCACAATCCGTAGTCTTCATTGTGAAACACTCACCATGAATGACACCAAGGGAAAATACTTGTTCCTTTCAATAGGGGGACAAGATTCATGCTTCTACAAAAGGCCCCTCAATTGTGAAGCAACAGCTGGGACAGCACACACATGTTTACAACTGGGAGACTATATGCAAATGGTGTGCCATAGTTGAAAGCACAGGGGTTCTATCTAATACTTGGATAGCTGAGTTCACATCTCATCCTCACAGTTGTCTGTGCTAAAAAATTTTATTGCTCACTTTTTTTATATGTTGCAAATAAACATTGTTAGCTGGATTAAGTGCTACTTACATATTATATATACTACATATTATATATATTGTAATATATATATATATTTACAATCAGTACCATATCACCATCCCCATCACAATAGTTACTAGCACATCCATGAGCTTCATCATGAATTTTCATTCAGGTGCAGATAACATACTTACCATCATAAGCTGTATCACTCACCATCTACCCCATAGAATTACAATGGGGCTAAACTTTCCATTTCCCAGGGATCCTACTATCATAGCACAGTGTGTCACTCACTATGTGATACACTGAAGATGCATTACTTAGCACAGGTATGCATTGTTAAGTGAAGCAGTACTGCTCCCAATGTCTAAAACGTGCAGGCAAACAATTTCTGTGGACATAACACATCGAAGGAGAATTTATTACTGAAGCCTGTTTCTAAGAGAATTGACATT
The DNA here is from genome assembly GCF_903995435.1 of Acomys russatus. Classification (NCBI taxonomy): domain Eukaryota; kingdom Metazoa; phylum Chordata; class Mammalia; order Rodentia; family Muridae; genus Acomys; species Acomys russatus. The sequence continues at coordinate 30,726 of NW_026131799.1, read as the reverse complement.
TCTATTCTCTGTTGATTTTTTTCAAGATAAGAAAACAAAATAAAAACTAGCACAGGACAACACAGAATGCAAAATACAGATCTCAAGAAGAGGCATGAAAAGCATGTGCAGATGCAGAGACCCACACTCATCTGCACACTCCGGAATCCCATGTAAACACAAAACAGGAAACCATAATAGGTTAGTTTTGGATGTAGCTTTTCATAAAGCTAATTAACCAATCAGAAGTATACTAATTGATGAGCAATCAGGACTTATAAATTTAGCTCAGAAGCTATCTTCAGTTGATACCACTTGTGGATAAAATTTAGTTGTCTTCCAGGGAGTCTCACTGGAGAAACAAATTTCTCTCTCTCTCTCTCTCTCTCTCTCTCTCTCTCTCTCTCTCTCTCTCTCTCTCTCTCTCTCTCTTTCTTTTGTTTTTTTTTTTTAAGACAGGGTTTCTCTGTGTAGCCTTGGCTGTCCTGGACTTGCTCTGTAGACCAGGCTGGCCTAGAATTTACAGAAATTCGCCTGCCTCTGTCTCCCGAGTGCTGGGATTAAGGGCATGTGCCACCACCGCCTGGCACAAATTTTCTTAAGGGTAGTCTGCATGCTCAGAGTAGATGAATGGCCAACCAAAAAGAACTTGATGGAATTTTTGGAGGTAACTTGTCTTAAAATATTGTGTTAGGGGCTTTAAATTTTTATTTTAATTTTACTATGTTATATAATAATTTGTATATATTTATATATTATATATAATTTATGTATAATATTATATATTACACTATATAATTTTATTATACTTATATATAATCTTCCTCTCTGTCTCTCTCTGTTTCTGACCTCTAACATGATGCAATGTTTATGATGAAAAAAAAATTACTTGACAGGTAAAGAGAACTTTTACATTTCATGGAAATGAAGACTTATGTTTCTGAGTGAAGACGTTCTAGAAAGAAGCCACACTGATGCCCAACCTGCAGAAAGCATATTCTGTCACAGGGAGCGGGCTTGTGGTACTGTTGAATAAGCCTTCTAAGACTCTGGCAAAAGCAAACTATGTGGAAGTGGACAAAGTAACTCTCCTTTCTTTAAACAATTTTATACATCCACTTAAAATGGGAGCATCAAAATTTAACAATTCAGTTATATAAACAAAAATCACTTTGATTTCATTTTATTTTTTTATTTTTTTATATATATGTTTTAGGTTTTTGTAATATTCTCTAGAGGATAACGTTTGTAAAAACCCTACCCTGGTGTATTAACCACTGATATATAGACATCAGTTGAAGTGGCCCAATTTAGAGCTTATCAGTCTAAATTCATGATCACAAAATTTTAAACTAGAGCTGTTCTTACACTTGTTATCATGAGGCATGACTGACGTATGGCTCATTCTTTGTGCAGTTCTAGAACACTGTGTCAGAGGCTAACCTTATCATTATTCCTGGCTGAACTGAGCTTGTCTTCGTTGCATGTAATCAATGAAGACGGTAAACATTACAGAAAACAGTTCTTATTTAACTTTGGATTTCGGCCTTTAAGCTAAAAATATTCAAGAATTTTACAATTATTTCCTTTACAGCCTGATTCTATCTTCAGCGTCATGTCTAAGAAATTGGTTTGTGTATTTGCAAATCAGTGGTACATTTTGTGCCTGTCGTATTACACGTGCCAAGGAATGCCTGATTTGGCTGACATAATATCATTTGATGTTTTGATTTTCAGGTTTGTCTTTACTGTCCTCACTTTTATAAACTCTCATGAAGTTTCAGAAAGCTTTTAATATTAAATCCTTGACTTGCTTTGAAACTGTGTTTCACATACAGCATAGTTAGAATTTTTAAATTTAAATTTTTCTGCTTTGGGTTCTTTCCCATAGAAATTCCTAGAGAAAATCAGTGATGTTGATGTTTTTGTCGAGACACATAGTTCCTAATGTACTTTCCACGGTGACTAGATAGTAAAGAAGGAAATGGTAAGTAATGCTGTGTAAAACTGTTTACATAATCCACTTTCCATTCTGTCCTATTAAAATGATGCTGGATTCTGGGGTGTTCTGTCTCCGCACATAACTTTAATGCTTTATTTCTTGGAAGATTGCCACCATATATCTTGATAATGCTATGCATTTGTGTGGTGTGTGAAGAGAGCGAGAGCCTGCTGATCATAATGATACATGTCTTTCTTTTACCTTCTGGGAACTTAAAATACAACACACAAATGGTTAAGTATATTTCTTCCGTGGGTGGGTAAGCATGAATCTTTCTTAAGAATCTATAAAATGTGAGGCTGTGCAAAAAAAAAAAAAAAAAGTTTACTGACAAGTGTCTCAGGGGCTCAGAAGCAATTGTCTGCATGACAGGAAGCTGTGTGAATCTAATGTGGCTGAAGATGACAGGGCCAGGAGTGTCCTTGTTATACCACGTCTTTACATTCAGAGAAATGATGCCTCACTAGTCATAAAATAATTTCATCAATGACATTACACAATGGGTCCTGAAAGAACAAAAGTTTTCATTTGCTTTGAAACACTCATGGGCTGGTTACTAAAAAGGCAAAAGTCCTTTATGAGCTTTTATTGGCATGAGATACTGTAGGTGCATGTAGTCCTCATCTTTAACAATAAGTCATATGTTTCATGACGTCACGTTGTGGTTAAAATACCAGTATGGCCTAATAATGTTTATTATCGGGCCAATAGTTATTATTACAGCAGCACTTTCTAACTGGCTAGCAATCAATCAAGACACAGACACTTATTATATTTTAAAATAACCTTAGTTAACATGGGACAAGGCAGATATTAATCCCCTAAACTACTTCCCACAGTGAGGCAGGTATGGGATACCTGCCCCAATCCCATGCCATCTGCTTCTAAGAATTTCTATCAAGCTACCTCCCATCCATAAGCCCAAAATGTTGCTAAATAGCATCATCTGGGCCAGGTCTCCATCCACGCTGGCGATGTGCCTCTCTTACACCTAACCCATGACGGCACAACCTTCTTACTCCTCTCCTCTCCTCTCCCCCAATTTCTCTCCCTCCAAGATTCTCCTTCTTTCCCCCAGCTTAGGAACCTTAGCCATGCCTATCCCACTTGCCCTGCCCAAGTGTGATGGCCTTTTATTGGTCCAATATCTTAGGCTCTTAGGCAAGGTACAGGTGGGGCAGAGATAGCAAGCAGTAATTAGCATCAAAATACATCAGACCAACCTCCAACAAAGACATAGTAGAATTGTGAACAATGCAAATCTGAACACTGGAAGGATTATTGATAATAACACTCTCCTCCCCTAGATAGCAAATTGAATGTGATGTTTAAAAGCACCGTTAGTTACTGGACTAGCTTTGTCTGCTCAGTTTGAATATTGTCAGTGGCTCTTGAGCTTTTCCTCCTGCTGATTTTTTTCAGCATGGATGACATTTTAACTGATAATCAAACTCTACGCCTTCCTCTTTGTGGTATTTATGTAATGGAAATCAACACAAACAACTTAAATAACAGTGTAGGAAATTTAATGGGGTTTGTGATTACTTATGTGGGAGATTTAACTTTTGTTTAGAACACAAAGGTGTTGGGGAGAGATGTCTTTTTGAAATTAAACAAAAACTGTCCCTCTGTTTTCATCATAGAGGGAAAATTACAATGCTTCCCAAGCCATTTCCAGATTCCAAGGCATGGAGGAAGTTTCAGTCTTCACATGGAATCCCATTTCCATAAAAGAGTCAATTACAAGTTCCTCAAAGGATCCGGGCCAAATACATCATTCTTTGGAAATCTTTACTTCTGTTGTTTACCTGAGTACAAGCCTTCTTCCTGTTTCTCACCTCCATTTGACTGATTCATCAATTTTATCACATGGCAACATCTCCTATCACCACCATTGCACAGGTGTTTTGGGTGGGGACGGTAACAGACTTTACTTGCTCTGTATTCGGTATAACCTTGCCTGTTGTCCCTCCGTTCTTTACAGCCGACGATTTTCACATTTTTAAAAAAATTATTTAAGGTAGTTCACTTCGTGGTGTTTCAATTTTGCAATACTATGAAACTGAGCTTTAAATTCTGAATGTTGAGGCACGGTGGTGCATTCTTTCAATACAGGTGGACAGGGTCACCATATTTCCAGTCAGTCATGGATATAAAATAGACGCAATCCATGTTCGGTGGTGTACTTTGAATTAGCTTCTAGGTTAAAGAACAAGGAGTATTTGGTAGGACTTGGGCATACCCTAATGCTACATCCAGAAACACCTGCAGATTTAATTATAAATCAATTGTTAAGGTGCTTTTTTATCTAAACAGTGAAAAACATCTAGGATAGACACCACCACTTTCTCTTCCTTCTAATCACTCTTTCCTGTTAAACTTGGCCTCTGCCTTAGAGTTGTTCTCAATAGACTGAGGGCACCAGGCAGCTACCTTGATTGATACCAGTTTGTTCTCCCAAACCCTCCTACTTTACCCTTCAGCTCAAAATCACAGAGCTTCTTCCCCCTATCTTTCGTCATTATCACTGAGGAATTCAATTTTTATGCAGTGATCCTTCTGCCGCCCTTCATATTCTTTTTAAAAATTCACTTTATCCAAATGGATTATTGTTTGATTCTGTTTTGTTGTCCTCAACGGATTGGCTATTTACATCCAATCACCAATAAAAATTGTGTTAAAATCAAATTTATGAAAGATATATCTGTGCTTACCTTTTATCCTTCTACTGTAATGCACCTTCTACTTCAAGTATTACTTGCAATCCCCCCTCTTTTCATGTTGCTCAAGCTGCATAAAAATATTCGCAGATGTTTCCATTCTTCCAATATGAATTTTCATCTCGATAGAATTCTCTGCCTTCTCACTAACATTCTTCCACACCTACCTATCAATGCTCAATAATATTTTAACATTCGTGTATGGCATTTCCAATCACATACGAGTCATTCAAAGACTGCATGCAAGGAGGTATGTCTGGGGAGAAAGGAACCAGCCAGAATGAGTATGGAGATGGAAGACAGGCATGGGAACAGTGGTGAATAAGAATTATATATCTGAATATACCAGAGTGTATTATTTCGAATGTTAATTAAAAAATGGAGTCATCAGGGATGGGGGCATTGAGAAGAGGTTTAAGGAAAGGAAGGAAGAGGTGAGAGAGCGAAAAGACTAAGAGGAAGCATCTCAGCCATTGGCCATCTGCGATTGACACGTATACTCCATTTTCTTTAATTTTCTCTGTCAGCACTGTTTTATGTCCCTCAGTAATCCCCTCTTCTAAAGGGCTACCCTCCCACATTAGTCTGTATTGTCTGTAGCTGTGAAAGCCCCCTTTGTTAAGGCAAGTGATAGTTGGAAGTACCTGAGAGGTGAGAAGCAGCCATCTAGGGAAGAAAATTGAATTTACCGTGAAGGGCAATTTTAAAGGCTTTGTTTCAGGAAATAACCTTGTATGTTAAAGAAATAGATTTATAATTGGAACATGGGCAGAAAGATGGAAATGGGAGATGAGATTGGAGGGGTGCAAAAAGCTGATGCTGCATCTCTTCGTCCATGTTGGGAGTTTAATTTCGACTTAAATATGAGGTTTTCAGCCTTGTTATTATTGATATTTGAGGCCAGATAATACTTTATTGTCAGATCACTCTGTCAAATGTAAGGTGTTCAGCCACATACTTCTGCAAGATGCCAACTCTCTGCCCCCATGAAGCAGTTAAAAATGTCTTTAATCCTTTGCTCTATTTATCCTTTGAGGAGAAAACAAAAGCTGAGAAATCAGTTGTAGGATATTTGATCACAGTGTGAACTCCAAGGCTGTTGTGTTGTTTCTTGGAAAAACCTGTTTCAAATTGTGGTGTGGCTCAGCCCTAGAACACACTTTTAATCCAAGAGCTAAATAAAGTCAGCCATAGGTCAAGAGGCAGAGCCAGCAACCAGCTGACAGGAAGTGAAAAGAGGAAAAATAAAACCAGAAAGTAAGAGGAAGTCAGGACGATTATAGAGAGAGGCATGCACACGAAGTAGAAGGGCGGAACATTGAGTTTGAAGGATTTTGGGGACAGCAGAGGAGAAGGGAAGCTTCCTTTTGAGATATTGGCTGAGAAGGTAGGTCAGCTGGGTGCTTTGTCTTCCTCTCTGAGCTAGCAGACTTTCATGTCAGCATTTGGTCCCCAAGTCTTCATTGGCAAAACTGAAAAATGGAGATTTTGTTTAAAAACAAAAGAAATTTATTAAAATATTTCAAGCAAAGGCATTACTTCAATTGTTGTGTTTATTTTATGAATTTTACCTTTTTTTTTTTTTTTTGCAGAATAAACCATTGAAAGCAAGCTCATAGTTAGATAGACTCAAGCGGCTATATGTGTTCTCTAACTGTGGAGTGATGGGTTGAAAAATTATGCTTGGTATGATTGTTGGGCAGTTCAAATTGTGTGTGAAATTATTGAGATTTCACTGAGATGTATATAAGTTACCAGGAATAATGTCAGGAAGAAATTTCATGGAAGACATGAGTTCAGAGTTGAGTTTAAGATTAAGTTGATTAAATAACAAAAAAGAAAGTTGTTATAAAGTGTGCTGTAATATTTAAAGAAAACCAGTGAGCAAGGAGCCTTTTGTTTCTTCCAAGTTGAGCATGATTAAAATATAGACACATGACAATACACAAAACTTACCTCAAAATTAAGTGTAAAGCTTTCAAATGTGATCTTTTTAACCAGGGGCTTCATTGGTAGTTGAAAGAAAAATGAACAAATTATAATGCTTGGGAAAAATGTTTTAAAGTGCTTCAAAGAATACTATCTAAGAAATGACAAGACAGTAACATGAATTGGAGAACCCAATAGCAACCTGTGCACACGATTAAGGCTTAGAATATAAAAATTAAAATGATTAGTGTTCAGAAATAAAGTAAATGACCCAATTTAAAAGTGGGCATCAGATTTTAAAACGTCTGTTCTCCAAAGATGTTATAAAAGTTGCCAGTAAGCACATACAAAATAGAAACCTCACCATCATTAGACACTAGAGAAATGTGAAGCAAGACCGTTATGAGATACTGCTTCATACCCATTAAGGACGGTGTAATAAAATAGATGAGCAGTAAGAAGTGTTGAGAGTGTTGCAGGATGAACTGATCCTGAACATCCAAGTGGTGCTGATGCGGATGTGAATGGTACAATTATTTTAAAAAATAGCTTGGAATTTTCTGAAGAGGTTGGAGATAGAATATATGTTATCTACCAATTTGACTTCTAAATAGATATGTTAAATAATTGAAAATATACTTCCATGCAAAACATATACAAATATTTACATTATTATGCATAACAGTAAAAGGAAGTGAACTTATGCCCGTCACATGCAGACAGATAAACAAAGTGAATGTACCCAGACCATCTATTCTTAATAAAAAATAAAGTAGAAAGACATGCTGATTCATGCTAAAAAGCAAAACACAACAACAACAAAAAAACCAGATGGAACTAAAAATTTCTGCTAAATGAAAATAATTCTGTATCTCAAAGGCCACATATTATGTTCATATTAAATGTCAAGAATATAAAGTCATAGAATCAGTAAGTTAGTAGATGCTAAAAGACACAGAGGAGATCAGAGGGAAAATGTCACTAATGCATAATGCATTTGTTTTAGGAAGTAATAAAATATTGTGCAATCAGATAGTGGCGATAGTTGTAGAGTTTTGTGAATATATCACAATTCATTAAGTTGTACTCTTTACAGGGGTATTATAATACCGGTTTAGAAAACAATAAAGTGGATGTACAATTAAAATAAACATGTACACACAAAGATCTGTTTGCCTAATGCCTTCTTCCTCTTCCCAATAAAGGAAGATTTATGTAGCAGTGATGGAAGGTAGAACATTAGACCTACTACAGACAAAGATAAAGAGAAATATATTGACTGCATATGTAGGCATAATGAACTTCTAATCATTTATCCTAACATATTTACCTTACAGTCATAGACAGAGAAGATTCCGATTTACCTTCCTCAGAGGTGTACTGTGGGAGACACACAGGAAGCTAAACTAACAAGAACTCTAGGGGAGTTGACTAAAAGTTAGTTGCTTTCCTATGTGTGGCAGCAGTTTTATTCTAATGAGGCCCTTTGACATGCATGTGAGCCCAGGAAAATTGAGTTCCTCATATACAAGGGAAGCAGAAGTGGGAAGAGAATGGCTTCTGTGGCCATGAGGCTTCAAGCAGAGGGGAAGGGCTCATAGTTTCCTATGCTTCTGTGATTACCTCTAGCTTAATCGTTTCAAATCAGACAACGGCCGGGCAGAATTTGTCTAGTTTTCTTCATCCAGCAACACATGATTAGAGGTGCTACCAAAGCATTTTAATGAAAACAGTGGCTCTCTTTTAGAAAGGATGGGTGGTAGTATTCAAAGTTAAAAATTCATAGTGGTTAGCTACTATAAATTTGAATAGCTCTCATTCCACAGAGTTTATAGTTTCTCTAACATTTACTATCTTCAATATGGATACATTTATTATTTTGTTTTGTTTTTTTTTTGTAATGAAAACAACCATGCTTTATAAATCTTTTGGTTTGGAAATAGTAACAAAATTAAAAGTCATGATGCCTGAAATTTTTTTTTACAGAATGTTTATCCATGCACCTACACAGCCAACATACCATTTTATTAGTATAAAAAGGAACAAGTAAATGTTGTTACAAATGTGATCTACCTTTTTTTCTAGAATTTTGCAGAATCGGCTGTTTTATTATGGCGAGTTAAGTAATCCTATAGCTCCTGCACACTGAGAAACTTAATGGTTTGTGAAAGAAAGGTATCCAGGGAGCCAAGATAAAGCATGGCTATAAAAGCAGATAGACACCAGGCTCACATGTTCATAAGAAAATTATTCAATTCATTGAATACGGATTGCCATTTTATTATCTGGATCAATACCAGTGCAGTTAATGGGGCATTTCAAATCATAAAAATGAAAATTGGATAATTGTTCCCCTAAACAGAAGCCACACATAAACATTTTGAACCTCTTGTGATGGAATCATACGGAAACTTAGAGAGATGTGATGCCACTTAAATTTTCTTGGCATTAAACCAACTTTTGAGGTTACCTTGGCTTTTCAATGGAACTCATTCATAATTTAATCAAAATGTCAGGTTCTGCCAAAGCCAAGGGAAGGCGATCTAGCAAACTGATAAACCTCCCTTCTAGTAAATATTAGAAGAGGTTATTTACAATTAAGCAAAAATCACGTAGTACTACAAGGACATTCTGTAGAATCATTTCATTAAGGAACAGAAATAGTATAAAGTATTATATTTGTTTTACACAGAAAGTGCAGAGACTATTTAAAGGCAAACACAATTGTATTGATCACCTAGTATATTTCTCTCAGTTTATAGTTGGCAATGTTAAATTTGTTAACATGAAGATGTATCTGTTAGATAATTACATAAGAATATGCTATAATATAAACTAGAAATTGGAGCCAAGATAATAACCTAGGTCTCCAATTCTAACAGTATTCTTTACAGAGGATGAAAAGGCCTCCAATACTGACTGGACCAATCAGCAAATCAAAGTTCTTACTGAATGTCTACCTATTATAGGTCAGTCTATTGCTCATGTCTTCAATTTTCCTTCGCATCTTCAAAGAGCCCTCATTTACATTTAAATATAAGTTACAGATGTTCAAAACACAGGTTTTCTCCAAAGGATATAAAGGATAGTTTGTCTGGAGAAAAATATGAGTGACAAGAAGCCAGAGGACATGGCTTTCGGCAACCAAGAAGGCACCATACTCTACTGTGGAAGAGGCTACGAAAGTTGCAAGAATCACAGAGAGAAAGACAGTCATGCATCCATATGCCTGTCATGCACACTTATCTTTCAAACCTCAGCCCCAGAAGTCTTATTAAACCTGAGACAATGACCCTCTTAAACCCAGTTCTTTTTTTTTTTGTTTGTTTTGTTTTTTGTTTTTTGTTTTTGTTTTTGGGTTTTCTAGACAGAGTTTCTCTGTGTAGCCTTGGCCATCTTGGACTCACTTTGTAGACCAGGCTGGCCTCGAACTCACAGCTATCCGCCTGCCTCTGCCTCCCGAGAACCCAGTTCTTGAGACTCACTCTTGCTTAAGTGAGATTCACTTGCTTCATCTCTCTAAAACTCTCATCCGAGCACCTACAATCAACTTCTTTCTAAGATCTTGCTTTCTCTATTGTCTATGAAATTTATTCTTTGAGTATGCAAGGCAAGGGGTCCAGAAAGCACTGCTCTGGGCTGGCTTTGGCAACCATTGAATGTTCCCTCTAGCCATCACCTACACCCTTGGGTATGCACCCCTTAGGGAAAAGTGCTTCTCTCACTGTAGAGCACCTCACTTTCCCTGTAGCATTTGGGTGCGATTTGACACTTAGCAAAGCTCATTACATTCAAGTGGAGGCATAATAGAAAGAGAGGAAATCTTGGGGTCTTAAAGACAGAGAAGCCCTCACTCAGGATTCTGCAAAGAAGCACCTCACCAGCAAAAGAGGAAAAGTTCGCAGCACAATTATCACATGCTGAAGGCCTTTACTCCTTCTGTGCTGTAAACCTGCAGTTCTCTAGACTTTATCTAGGAACCCTATATACAGGGAAAGTCATGTACTAAACCCTTCTTTGATTCTAATGCCCTCAAAGGCCACACTGTATTCTCCTATCAAAAGAGTGAAAAGAGAAATAGATTCCTAGAAATCTCTTGAGGCATAACTTGAGGTATGGAAGTAATATGGACAGCTAACATTAAGACAAGTACCTTCCAGCTCTCAGAGAAGAAGCTCATATCCACGGCTAGATGCCTTTCTTCAGTTCTCCTTCGAGAATGCTCTCTGTCAGGTCATCCTTACTTAACACTCCTCCCCGCCCCCCTGCCAAGCTAAGCGAGAAATTATCTTCTGTATCAAAGCTTCAAATCCTAATTTGGCCTGATTCACGGTCCCTAAAATGCTGGAAGAAACCATTGGATTGCTAAAAATTGCAGCATGGATCTGTGTTGTTCTCCCCTTAACACCATCAGGATAATTATTTCCCCAGGCCATGTCCATTTCGGGCTCACCCCCTCCGAATGTCTACTACGTGTTATTCTATTGTCTACTTCGAGAACCAAGCTATTACATGCCTCATCACTGGGTAGATTAGCTTCATCTGTCGTTGTATACTATGTGATACCTTTTACATTGTAGTTCATCACTATGTGGCTTTAATTGCCTGAAATCATGTTTCAGGAATTCATCCATTCTTTACGAAATTATAAATCATGTATTGTGAAAAAATTTAAATGTTTTTTATTAATTTATTCATATTACATCTCAGTTGTTATCCCATCCTTTGTATCCTCCCATTCCTCCCTCCCTCCCATCTTCCCCTTACTCCCTCCTCCTATGACTGTGACTGAGGGGGACCTCTTCCTTCTGTATATGCTCATAGGGTATCAAGTCTCTTCTTGGTAGCCTGCTATCCTTCCTCTGAGTGCCACCAGGCCTCCCCCTCCAGAGGACATGGTCAAACAATGGGGCACCAGAGTTCATGTGAAAGTCAGACCCCACTCTCCACTCAACTGTGGAGAATGTCCCGTCCATTGGCTAGATCTGGGTAGGGGTTCGAAGTTAATTTACCAATAAAGCTCTTGTGGGGTTAGGTTATTTCCTAGCCTTTATTAACTTATTTATTTTCATAAATGTTATCCTACCCACTTATCTTGACTTTAGGTGAGTAAATATGTACAGTCCTTTCTGAAAAACACACACTACAATTTCTTATTTATATGGGATGCATCTGATCTACACACAGCCAGTCTTCTAAGAGGGTGTTCTTATTAACATACATTCATAGCAGCAGTACATGGGAAATGGCTGCTTTATCTCCTCAGAATGCAGGATGCATTTGAAAATAAATATGTAATAGGCTATCATCATTACATATTTAAAATCAGTTTTCTCGAGGGGAATATACTGCTTTAAAGTATCCCAGATGAGTGGCTTTCAAAAGATAGTAAGTTACAGGATCGAAGAAAAATATATATAAAAAATATTAAGGCAAAGCAGATTCTCCAGAGAGATACCGTAGTGACCTGACTTTCATTACTTAACTTAATCCCATTTAAATCACTTCTCAAGTTCTAAGTCATGATGTCTATTATTAGCTTCTGGGAGTGGTGCATTTCATGTCACTAGCAATGATGGGATCTCACTGTTCTAATGCTTACATTGTACTCTTTGCTACAAAGTTTAAATAAGAGGAATAAGTATGATGAGGAAATTGTTCTTTGATTTTCAGTGAACGCCTCGCTACAATATGTTCCCACACACAATCAGAATTGTCATGACATTGTCTTGAAGTGTTCTCTGCGATTCTGACTAAAGCACACAGAAAGAAAAGCAAGGCTGTTAAAAGGGGGAAGAAATACCCAATAGAAGCCATAAAACAGGCAACTTTGCGAGGGAAAAATTCCCCAGAAATGATAACCTACCTAGCTATCAGACATGATGAAGTATAATCCAGATGCTTTAAAGCTCCATAACTAGTGGAAAAGGTTTGTTAAGATAACCATAACAGCCAGAGAAAAATACTTCATAACTGTCCTCTGGAGAAACTTCAGTCTCCTGCTAAATCACCTGCAATTGGCTGGGAGTCACCAAGAGGCTTCAGAAGCTGCAGCTACCTCTTTTGGCCACCCTTTGTAGTTAATATGTTTCTAGTGCTTGCAAATTAGATGATAATCATATTGACAAAAGAAGGCAATTTTACTTCATGCTTCACACCAAGCTTTATGTTTAAAAGTTTTTAACCTGGGGATGTTTACTACAAGTTTAATACAGGCCCTTTAATATACATGTAATGAGCGCCTCTATATGATCTGCTATGTGTCCAGCTTGTAGGATGTGACCATGTACTGTGTATATTCTGAGAACATAAGTCAACATGGATATGATCATAGCGCCCAATGACAGTAACTCTGATTAGTGTGAGAGAATCCAAAAATGTCAAAGATTTCCAAACTTACTCCTACCTATGAGCAAAATTATCTACAGGAATTTCTTGACTAGTTTCCTTTCTCTGGGGACTGGAGCTTAATCAACAATGCTGAATGCTGCTTCCTCCAGTGTTATTCAATTCACCTACTTGTATCACTCTAAACTCCATAGAACCTGATTCTATTAGGTTATTTTGTTTGTTTGTTTAGTTTTATCAATTGGCTTTTAGGTCAACAGCATAATATTCCATCACGGCTCTGAAGGTTTCTCTGTTCTTCAATTGTCTTTTTTAAACTTTCAGGCAAAGTTGAAAGGACTTTCAGTTTAATATCAAATCCACTTGTATGTCTTGCCATTGAATTTGATACACAGAATTTTCTCAATACATTCCCTGTAAGTTCAAGGTCAATATTGTTCATACAAAGAACAAAAACTTGGAGAAGAGCAGAGCTTTGTGATTCAGCCTTCAACTCTGCCTTGAGCATAGCTAGCATTGTGTATTTGTAACAATTTGTGCTAAGTTACTTTCAATACTGTGAAAGAATGTATATGTAGTGAAAGTGGCAATTTAAGCAGCTGACATTGATGGAACACATGTCCTTCCATTTTCTGATGCTTAAGACCTCAACAGATTTCACAAAATGGAAAATAACTATAAGAGCCCTAATGTGACTGATAGAAAACAGTATTTATTTCCCACAGAGAAACCTTTTTCTAGAATCTCTACAAAAGTTAAACATTTTCCAAAAACTCAACAAGGAATGTAGCATAAAAATTGACTCCTTGTGACACCCGTTAAAGGGGGGAAAAGAATATTTTACACCTTGGCAGTGAGAGGAAAAACTGTAAGTGTGACTAAAAAGCAATAAGATGGGTTCTCCTGTTGATGCCAACAAAGATTTCACACTGTCGTGTTTGCTGCCAATTCTATTTTAGATTATCAGCCTTCTGCTGTTAGAAAAGATGAGGGATGTGTGGTATCTTGAATACTGTAGTCTTCCGTGTTGCTAGGAGTAGACATATGCATTATTTGTATCCCAGAAATGATACAAAGCCACTGCTGTTAAGGGGATGTGAGAAACAGTGGGGAAGACAAAGAGAAAATAAGAGATAGAATTGCTACTTAGTACATTTTGATCTATTATGACAGTTTACAATGACAGAATCTTGACCTGCTTTCCTGAAATTGTACTATAAAGGAACGGCTGCTTTCTAGTCTTTCTGAATCATCCTATAGAAATGTACATTTTAAGGATTATAGAATGTCAGCAAACAATTTGATGAAATATTATCTATCATCCTATATAATTTAAAATACTGAAATAAAGTCTTTATCCCATACCCTCCATATACCTTTTACATAATGCATACACAACAAAATAAAATTGCTTAGAATCTAAGAGTTAAACTCATTATTCAACCATTTCCTTAATGGAAACAAGTGAGATTGTGTAATAGCAGCATTAAGAATATTTGACCTTTAATCCTATAACTAGTATTTTCTTTCTTTCTTCCCTCCAAACCTGCCACCCTGGGCCATTTCTGCTGTTGGGGGTGTCCAAACTCCATTGTGCACTGGGTTGGACTGAAATGAATGAAGCTTAGCCAGGCAGGTAGTTTAATGGGGAGCTTGGCCTGCAGTGAGTGTGGGGCAAAACAGGAAGTTTTTAGTGAAATATCTCTCTTTATTGGGGGTGAACAAGGGCTATGTAAACCTTGGGGAAGTGGATAGGGAGTTTCTGGGTGAGTGTACATCATCGGCTGAGGCCTAGATCTGCATGAAAACGAATTCCAGGTGCTAGCTTAAAAGGAAACAAGAAGTTCTAACCTGAAACCTGCCATTGGGCTAAATTACTACCTCAAGGGTGATAGAGGTGGGGTGGCAAGGCTACATGCACTGGGGCAAGAAGGCCCATAAGAGGGAGGGAGTACTCCTTACATCTCCTGGTCTCAAGATGAGATTTTCAAAGACCTCACTCTTACTCTAGGCCAGCTCCTCTAGTCACACGGCAGCATTGGCCCACACAAACCCTCATATGTATCTCTTACTTCCTGTTTCAAATGAGTGGCTTCTTTTTTAGTTATTAATTATTGTTACATATATGTATGAAATGTATATTCAAATACATTCCTAAGTATATAATATACAACCTGAACGGTCTGTATAATGTTACCTGTGTGCATATTTTCAGAGCTGCCCAATTGGTGTTGGAAAACCAGTTGGTGTGACCTTCCCCAGGGAAGCCTGTTTCTCTGGCTCTCAGCATTCTGTGGCTGCCTATAGCTCTTTGGGCAGGGTGGAGGTTTCTTTGCTTGTTCAGCCCATGTTTAGTCATGTGGGTGAGAATTTATGAGTGTAATTTCTTTGACATTTTCTAGGAGACACAATCTCACAGCAAACTTCTTGTTCCTCTTGCTGTTACCAATTTTCTACCCCTTGCCTCGAACCCTTTCCATAGCACAGGTTTTTGAGCATTAGACACAGGACTCGTGTTTTAAGGTGTATCCATGAGACTGAGCTTTACAGTTCTCCATATTGATTGGTTCTGGTTTCCTGTAATGGTTTCCAAATGTTGTAAATGGGAGTTTCCTTGATAAGGGATGAGGACTACTCTAACGTGGATAGAAGGGCAAATATTTACAATGGATCTAGAGACCGTGCTGATTTAATACACTACTGGTTGCAGATTATCCCCCAAGGTCCATGACTTCATTAAGCCCAGATAATTGGCTAGGTTTCCAGGACCAGGTGTGGTTTCCTTCTTGTTGAACAGGTCTTAAGTCTAGGTAGAGAGCTGTTTGTTACAACTAAGTTATGTGTACCACTACTGTACACTTAGTTGTAAGTACCACACTGGTGTCATTGCAGTTCACAGGCCTCATACCTGAACAGAACTGTTTGCTTGTTTTCCTCCTTTGGATCCTTGTATGCTGCCTTCTGGTAACATGAAAACTAGTCCTCAGAAAGAAGCCTTTTGGGTCCGTTCCAGCTCAGGGGCCTCTAGGTTCTGTTTCTAATGTGTATGCTTTCTTTGCCAGTAGGGATTTGCTTGCCACTCCCAGGGAAACCACGGGCAATAGCAATAGCAGGAAATGCTTTAGGAGTCTCTTGGACAAACCTGACCAACAACTCAAAAATTGCTTCTCATTGCTAGTGTTTGAGTTTTTGTTAAATAATCTTTGGCGCTGGGAGGTGGTGGTGCACGCCTGTAAACCCAGCACTCGGGAGGCAGAGGCAGGTAGATTGCTGTAAGTTCCAGGCCAGCCTGGGCTACAAAGTGAGTCCAGGACAGCCAAGGCTACACAGAGAAACCCTATCTCAAAATAAAAATAGTCTTTGGCTCTTAGAGGGATCATTGTCAGCTCAGATGAGACCTTTTCATTTAAATTATATATGTATATTTGTACACAGAATTGTGTATATTACAGTTTTTTAGGTAGATAATCAAATGGTTGTTTCCAATATCTTACTGCTACTTTATTCTCTTTTCTTCATTAATTAGGACTTCTATTTTCTTCTCATTTTCATGGTTCAGAGAACTTGTACTTTACTATTTCCCTATCTTGCTATCTCTCCCTTCCTACACTTTTAATGCTACCTGTTTACTTTTTCTTTCTGCATATCCCCCAGGATATGTATTCACATCTGAAGATTTACAGCTAAGGTACCTCAACGTAGAGAGAAAGTGTGACGTTTGTCTTTCTAGGTCTAGGTCATCTCACTTAATATGATCTTTTCAAGTTTCTTCTGAAAAGTTTTAGTTTTTCTTTACAACTGAATGAAATAACATTGTATACATAGTGTGTATAATACTAGCTACCTTGTTTTAATTTTGATTGAAATTTCATGGAATTTACATTATTGCTATGGCAAAGTTTGTCTTAAATCATAGTATTTGGTATAAGGTATAAGGTAAATATAGAAAAAATTACACAAGCACGCAATTTTTTAAAAAAAGTTACATTTTTGAAATATGATGAAGACTGAAAAAAGTAAAGATTTCACAATTAAAGCAGTATTTTCTTCTACCTCTGTATTGGGTTTTACATTACAGCAGCCCAAGCCATTTTTGATATCTTCCTTTTGTTCACTGAGGCCATAATTATTGTTTATCCCATTATTTTTCTCAATTTGATTGAAAGTTATTGGTTTTATTTCTCTAGGAGTAAATTATCAAATGTTGTGAGTTTATACGATTTCTGTGGAAGATTCATGTAGTTATATTTTGCCCCAAGTCATCCATCTATCTTGTCTAGTTTAAAGCACTTATTGGTTGTTATTCCAATTAATTTGGTTTTAACAGACATTTTAATTTTAAATCATCGATTTTGTTCTCTCCTCCAGACCCAGACTTAATAAACACATCCACACACACACACTCACATATATAGTTTTATACCTCTACATGAATACATTTTTCTAAATGGAGACAGGGCTTCTTTGGCAGAGCAGAGAGCATAGGTTAAAAAAAAAAACCCACGTGATCAATGGCTATGACTACAATAATAATAAAATCTCTTTACTAAAAAAACAGTCTAAAGGGTTACATAATATGTGCAACTGAGAAGAAGTAGCTTCAAAGCTATTTGATGAAATGTTGTGTAACTGAGCTACATAAACTAATGCAAAATAAGAAAAATGAATCGCAGCTTTATAAAAGCAAACACAAATGGCCTGTTGTTTAACCTCATTAGTATTAAGTTTGAAATGAAATCTGCTACTACATGTGTAGGACTTCTAGTCAGTTGTCAAATATTTAGAAGCTAGTCACTAAGAAGATATGAAGCGCCTCTAAAAAAATGACAAAATAGGAAATTTCACCCATTCCTTTTCTTTTTAGTTCAGATACAGCTATTAATTTCTCACTGATATCTTAAAAGGTTTACTTGCCTTAAACTCCCACATTCTAGTCCATCATTGGAAGAAGACAAGATGGGAGCCAAATACGGCAGGAACCTGGAGGCAGTAACTGATGCAGATGCCATGGAGTAGTGCTGCTTACTTGTAGGATCAATTTCCTTAACAATTATACTTTATTATGAACTTATAAAATGAACGTACCACCCTTATACCCCAACTAGCCTAAACAAGAGGAAAAGAAGATTAAAGAAAACAAGTTCCTAGGAACAATTCTCCTGGTGTAGTCAGCAGGATTTCAGCAGACCAGCAACTCAACCAAAGTTGCTGCTGGAACCTGGAACAACAGCTGGAACCAGAGCAGCATCCGAGGTCAGAGCCGCAGCCGAAGCCTGGAGCCCTGAAACCTCCACTGGAGTGGTTCTCAAGAGGAGCATCTCCAAGTGGAGCAACGAACAGCCAAACAATACCAAGACCCAAAAAGCCATGCCTCCTGTTTTGGGCTCATATGTGTGTGCTCCTTCCATAGTTTGTTCAAGGATGTTTTTTAGCTGGCAACAATCAACCTCCTGCACGAAGTGGATCGTCTTCTAGTGGATTAACATCACCTGTTCTCTCACAAGTCTGTTCCCCATCCCACACTTGGGATCATAACAAAAACAGGTTTATCTCCTCTTCACTTACTGGATTGCTTGTCATGGCTTTATCAGCTGGTTTTTTGTTTGTTTGTTTGTTTGTTTTGTTTTGTTTTTTTGTTTTTGTTTTTGTTTTTAATAGAACTCTGGACAATTAGCCCTAGGATGACATCACTCACAATGGGTGGAGCATTCCTCCTACCAATCACTAATTAAGAAAATATTCTACAGGATTGCTTATAGGACAATCTTATGTATGCATTTTCTTACTTGAGGTTCCTCACCTTTCAGATGACTTTAGCTTACGTCAAGTTGACATAAAACAAGTCAGCACAGCAAAACTCCATTTAATTTCTCTCAGTGTTCCTATAATAATTAAAGCAATGATAGATAGAAGGTAACAGACAGCAGATATTATGTTATACAGAGTTTATTAAATGAGCATGGGGGAAAAGGAAAAAGGGGATGGGTACTCTGAGAGGGAGAGAGAGAGAGAGAGAGAGAGAGAGAGAGAAAGTAGAGAGAGAACTAGAGAGACAGATAGGGTGTAGAGGGAGAGATCACATAGAGGGTCTGTCCTTTATATGGATCTGGGCAGGGTCATGCCCCCGTGGCAAGTAAGCGATGACATCATAGGTAGGTGGACTGTAGCAGAATGCTAACTCCCACATTTGACCTTTTCCCACCTGTGAGATCTAACTGATTCTGGGCAGAAGGAATAGAAAAAATTATCAGTCAATATTGGCAGAAATAGACCAATTTGTTCATCACTGGCTTCTCTTATAGATTACCTTTTTGCTTTTAGACTAATGGGCAATGAGCAAACAGTGCCACAAATTTCTCTTAATGTTTATATTAGTTACTATTCTGTTGCTGTGATAAAACACTGTAATGACAAAGTTCAATTTTGTCCACTGGGAGGATCCATGATGGCAGGGAATGTATGCCAAAAGGTAGCTGAAGCAGGAAACTTCCTGATTGTATTTGTATCCACTCAGAGGAAGCTGAAAGAATTAACTAGAAGGAATACAAGGCTATAAACACTTAACCCCCTCTCTTGGTGACATACTTCCTCGAGCAAAGCTGTACGTTTTGAGAGTTTCATATGCTTCCCTGGAATTACCACCAAACCACAACACTGTTGATTAATTTTTTTGATGATTCTGGGAAGAAATATAGCAGCAGCTAAAAACTCCTATGCATTTATTTTCTAATGCTCAGAATGTTGCATAAAACACAAGTAATTTAACAGACAATGAGACCTTAAAATGATACATATTTCTTGGGTACCTGTGGTACTTTGATATATTCATACATCATGTCAAATATATAAAAATTTAACCATACTCACAGCTTCAAACATGATCAATTGACACCTATAAAACCAGAAGCCAACACAGATCATGTCCTTCCCTTCCCTCTTTTCTTAACATTCCCAGTTGGTTCCTCCAGCAGCATGTAACTGTAGTACTGGTCCTGTGCGTATTCTATTTATACTACTTCCTACCAGGCTTAGAAATAACGAGAAGGGAATCATCAATATAAGAGAGATACCATACAAAAATCGTGAGAAAGAAAAAGTAATTTTTAAAAGATATGTTTTGTATCTGTGTCTACAAAGACAAAAGCTCTCAGTCCACAGGCATTCCTTTGCCCGTTCCAGAAATCATTGTACCCCTAATTTAAAGCAAGAGGTCCGCACACAAATGTCTAGTAATTAAAAATGATATGCAACTTCTCCTTGGTTAAATCTATCTGGGAGAAGAAAATAGCTGTTAGCCATGAGGATCTAGTATTCCCGGAGTTGCAGAAATAAACGACTGGCTTTACACTAGATGCATAAATGATTGGCTTTGTCCTGAACATGGCACCTGGGAAACATACCACAACTTCTACTACTATCAAATAGATAGGCCACTCCCTTCACCTTAAACAGTCACTTCAGAACTCTCTCTCTCAATAAACAAACAAAATGCAGACAAAACAAGCTTGTAGTATGTTGGGTCTCATTAGGTACCGGCCTTTGTGAGGACCTGGAATTGATTTTAATTGCTAGAAGCTTGGATATTTTGTAGTGCCTAGTGAGGCCATTGTTGAATCCATGCCTGACGTTCATCCATGATTACTCCACTGGGGAGCAGTTTGCCAGTAATGGCCGCGATACGGGCTGCCTGACATTGACTTGTCAGGTCACATTGCTTGATGAAGTATCGTATGCGTCTTTTGTGTTGAATGTTCACAGGTGAGTGTGATCATACAGCACAAATATCTTTACATCTTATGCTCTTTCTCATCAATATGTTTCTATGTCAGCTGATGCAACTTGAAACAGTTCTGCCTTCTCACAGAGAGGGCTGGAGAGAAAGAAGACCTTACTGGAAGAGACAAACCAGGAACGTGAGACTCTTACAGCACAATGTGTCCCTTTTCTCTTTTGGCGTCCATTCTCCTTACTTCTTTGGGTGAAAAATATTTACCTATAAGTCAAAGTTACAAGGTTCTAGAAGATGCAGGGCATGTGAAATGGGTTAGCAGAAAATTCTCAGTAATTGAATGCAAGCATTCAGTGAATTGCTAAATGAAGCAAGATACACTTTACATAAATGTAAGTGTTGTGTGTCTGACTGCTGCTCACAGGTTCAAACTGCTCAGAGTATAAACCTTGCTTTTGATTTAATGATTTAATCATTCTGGTGCTTTCTGATGTAACTAGTCTGGAGAGACCATATTAATGATATTGGAGGAGAAAATTATTTTAATAGTAACATATTTTTGTAGGGAGAGAAAGCATTTCTGGGTTTGACTCTGATACTTGTGCCTTCCATTCACGGGTTGCACCAAATTCCAGGCACTGATAAAAGACATATAATGTCAATTTTATAGACTAATGAGTATGCTATCAATTATGTGGTGATGAGTCACGTGGTAAGGCTAAATTCTTTGTGCTTAGATACTTTTCAATCAAAGATTGTTATAACAGATGTGCTATAACAAAAGCTTGTGGTTAATATAAAACATAGCAAGTAGTAAAGCTTTCTGGAATTTCTTATGCTTAGTCATGGAAGAATAATTATGAATAAATATGTATAATAAATGTCTGGCCCAATGTGTTCATGAAGAGACAAATGGTTTTGCAAAGGTTGCATTATTACAAAAAATATCTGCTATTCCTTAGAAGAGGACTGACCTCACTGCCCTTTGCTTGTATGGTTTACCCCAGCCTCCTGATAAATGAGATATGAATTGTTTTGATCCAAGTAAAATGCACAGAAATTATTTATACTGCTCACATACAGACTTGAGACTTTCAGTGTGATTGTTACAGCTGCTTCTGACCATCTCCTCTTCCACAATAGTATGTCACTGGTTGGATTTGTTCCTTCACCTCCAAAGCATATTAGCATAATTGATTAACAGCCTGCCATCAACTCCTATAACATGAAATACTTCATGTTGCTGTTGTTATTGTCTCAAGCCATTGATAGTTGGGGACTGATTGTCACTGTAACAAACCTAGCTCATAAACACTACCGGGGCATAAAAGATCTAAGTTAATCATATTGTCACCAGGTGGCCTACTATTACCCTGGGAATGGAACCAAATCAGAAGTGAAGCATTGGCACTTACGTTTGGCAAGTTGAACACAAAAGCAGTAACAAAAGCAGCCTGGATGAGAATTTACCTCCTGCACAGCTCACACACAGCTTCTGTCCTGCCGTCATGGTCCTACAATAGGCCCACTGAGAAGGACCTGGATGACTTAGACAGGTATGGCTGTATGTGCTTGGTCTTTTTATGAGGGGATTCATCCATAGCGACAGCTCGCTGGTCAGCATTTATAAGGATTGAAAACATTTTTTAAATCTAAATTTAATTTAATTTAAAATTTAAATTTGTTCACTTTACATCCAGATTGTAGCCCCCTCCCTCATTGCCTCCTGGTCCCATCTTTCCTCCCTTACCCACTTCCACCCTCCCTTAGCCCTCAGAAAGGGAGTGCCCTCCTCCCCTAACATCTGACCTCAGCCTATCAAGTCTCACCTGGACTGTCTGTATCCTCTTCCTTGTGACTTGGCAAGCCTGCCCTACCAGGAGGAAGTGATCCATGAGTGGGCATCAGAGTCCATGTTAGAAGTAGTCTCTGCTGTCCATTTTATGGGGCCCACAAGGAGGCTGTCCTGCCTGTCAACTACATCTGAGCAGAGGGTCTAGGTCCTCACCCTGCACAGTCCTTGATTGGTGCATCAGTCTCTGCAGCATCCCCCTCCTCCATCCGGATTTGTTGGATTCAGTCTCCTTGTGGAGCTGCTGTCCCTTGCAGGTCCTTCTATACCCCAACTCTTCCATACGACTCCTTGTGCTCCATCCTGAAGTTTGGCTGTGAGTCTCAGCATCTGTTCCGATTCCCTTATGGGTGGAGTCTTTCAGAGGCCCTCGATGGTAGGTTCCGTTCCTGTTCCTTGTCTTAAACTGCTTCTGGTGTCTAATTTATTTGCTTTTCTGAATGAGAATTAAGCATTCTCCCTAGGGTCCTCCTTGTTATTTAGCTTCTTTAGGTCTGTGTGAATTGGCTCCACTATGAGAGCACTTGTTTCTCTGGCAGAGGACCCAGGTTTCATTCTCAGCACCTGTGTGACACCCTCTTCAAGCCTCTGTGGACACTAGGTATGGAGGTGATGCACACAGAGGCAAAACACTCATAGGCATAAAATAAAATAAATCTTAAAAAGTCAACTGGAAACATTTTTATAGTCTGTGTTTGTGAGGTCTATAACTCCTCTCAAATTCTGTTTCTGGTCTTCATTTTTCCCCCAAGTTTTGGGCTAGCTACTTTCCAGGAATCAGCAAAGGAATTATAGACTACCTCTCTTCTCATTTGAATATACCACATTCCAAGTGACAGCCAGCGTAGGAGAAATCCCCTACAAAAGTTCATTCAAGACAATTCCCATTGAGGTGCACTGTGACAGATGTCTGATCCTGAATGCTTGAAAATTCTGAACATTATCTGCTAAACCAAAATTCACATTTTTTTCCTCTGTGGCTGTGAGCATGAACATGATGGGTTCCAGCTATTACAAGATAAATCCACTGCACATTAATCATAAATATTTTTGTTTTTCTCTCTTGTGAGTTACCCATTTTGAATGTGAAATTGATAGTCAAAGCGATTCAACGTGTTGGGTGAGAGAAAAGTGGCAAAGCAGCAAATATGTACACAGTCAAGTTTTCCAAGCTCTGCAGTTTGTCTGTGCATTACAGACATTCTCAAACCCAGTCTCATGAGTTGCATCTTTGCTCCATAGTGACAAACTGCTGGACTCAGTCTGTTTTATGACTTAGTAGATGAGCGAACACCAGGCATACTCCATGCACCTGGGATGCATGCTTACCTGCTATCTATTCGTGCTATCCATGCTATCCACATCTCATATGCAGAAGTCAGGGGATAAATCGTGAGCCCTTACTCCCAACATGATACATTCTATTGAAAAACCATCTACCTGGAACTTCTGGTGCGGCCTATTTATTGAATTCAAATTTCAGGTCAACTGTTCCTAACCATGAAATATCTTCTTATTTTGAGCACTGATTTAAAATGTGAAATTTACGATTGCAAAAGAACCAAAACACACCAACTTCTTCGCAGCGGATAGCATGAAGTCAACAATGTTCATTCACTGATACAGTCTCCTTACTACCAAAACCTGTAGACATTTCCCTAGTGCGAAGAGTCCCAGAAAACTTTTGGTTTACGTTTCGTTTTCTTGTGTGCATTCACTTTTCCAAAGCAATTATAGGTCTTATTAACTTCTCTTAATGAGAATCAATTACAACATTGTCATCGATTTAAATGTTCATAATGAGATATCAGGATGATCAAGAGACCTTTGTTCACGGCTCTTAAGAAAATAAGAGCATACTGATACTGCTGTGGTGGTTAATATGGGGCAACTAGTATTCAAGTGTTAATTGCTTTTCTTTCCAAGACTTTTACTGTTCTGTGAGCAAATGTTCACATACCCCAAATGATGGGGTGTAATCTTGCCTCTCAAATTATCCCTGATTGGCCAATAAAATTGCCTATATCTGGGCTGGACAAAAGAGAGGTAGGCAGAGCTGAGGTTCCTGGGCTTGGAGGGGCAGAAGGATCACGGTGGAGAGGGAGAAGGGCAGGAGAGGAGGAAGGAAGGAGAAAGGAATGGGTTGCCGTGGCTTAATGTGAACAAGAAGCACATAGCCAAGGGAAGCTTGCTCTGAGGACTGACATGATGGAGAGAAGCAGCCCAAATGGAGCATACGTAAGTATTTATGGGAATATTGGATGAGATGTGTGGCTGGGAGTTAACAAGGTAGCTTATGTACAGGGTTAAGATCTGTATAGCCCTAGTGCTTAAGGCATAATAAATGTCTCACCCATGTCTGAGTTTTTTAATTTCTATAGTAGTGAGTTAAGGAATAACATCTGTGTTAGTAATAGTGCGAATCAATACTAAACATTAATAATATACTACATACCGCTGTTGAGAAAGGTAAAAATGCTGAAAATGTAAATTTTGCTGACAAATATAGAAAACAAATATCAAGCATATGAAAGGCTATGTGCATCCTATAACCTTGGAAAAGATATTTTTCTAGCAATGTGACTGTGCCTGTTTCTTTCATAGTATGGTGAAGTTTTGTGGTACTCCATTATCATTCTTTTTCACCTGTATTTTATTTGTTGTTGTTGCACAGGCTAACAGGCAATTAGATGAGGGTGTCATAGGAATTGCTAGGTGCTGTAGCTGGTACTGATCTTAGCATCTGGCTTAGGATGAATTTTATGTGCTCTCTTGACAGGAGTTAAATCATTGCCAGTTCTGGCTTACACAAGTCAGCCACTACAGAGTTTTATATTTTTAAAGTGATGGTCCTGTCACTAATAATTTCCTTATCAATTTAGACTGGAGTCTTCACTGAGCCTTTGTAGAATATAGTTGTGTACATCATTGTGCATCTTGTGTGTAACAGAGATAGCCCAATGTTTATCGTACACTAAAAATTGTTAAGTGCAGGTAAGAAGGTGTTGGTATGCTTTGGTAGTAGCTATAGGCCATTGAGTTGAGTTTCCTAATAAATAAGCAAATAAGAGGAGCTAGCAGTATATTATTTAATTCCACATTTTTTTTGTGTGTGTGACAGAAATAGTAACAAAAACAAATGAGGAAGGATTTTTCCCTCACAATTTCAATGGGTTTATTCCGTAGCTACTTCATCCTAATGGAACTTCCTTTGAGAAGAGCTTCTTGTTTTCAGGACAATATGGTGGATAAGTAGAGAAGGGAAATTATGTTTCTCAGCTTTTTCTTTTGTCTTATGTTAGCTGAAATGAAATCATACAATTCATATTCACTGTGACGTTTCCTGCCCAGCTACTAATCCTTTCTGAAAGCATTTCCCAGACACAACCACAGATGTCTTCACCAGTCTCTTATGAATGAGTGACATTTACAATGATGAGCTACCATTTTATAAAGGGAAAAATAAGAAGAATTCAGGAGATTAATATTTTACCAATGTTCTAACTACATAACATAATAAAACAAATGTTAAATCAATGTATATACATGCATTTATCACAATCATTAATATTTTATAAGTCCAATGATAACCTGGAAACAGCCTAGATGTCCCTCAGTCGAAGAATGGATTAAGAAACTGTGGTACATTTATGCTATGAAATACTACTCAGCTATTAAAAGCAAGGAAATCCTGACATTTGAGGCGAATGAGTGGATCTAGAAATGATCATCCTGAGTGAGTTAACCCAGACACAGAAAGACTCCTAGGGTATATACTCACTTATAATTGGACACTAGCCCAAAAGAGATGTCTCATGAAAATCTTCACTTACCAGGAGATGGGAATAGAAGGATTCAGAGGGTCTTAGAAACCCACAAGAAGAACATTATGATGGGCAGATCAAGAGCCAGGGTGGTCTGCTCAAACTACTGTACCAACCAAGGACAGTATATGCAGTAAATATTGAACCCCTATTCAGATCTAGCCAATGGACAGGACATTCTCCACAGTTGTGTGGAGAGTGGGGACTGACTCTGATATGAACTCTAGTGCCCCATATTTGACCAGTTCCCCTTGGTGGGGAGGCCTGGTGGCATTCAGAGAAAGTATAAACAGACTACCAAGATGAGATTTGATAGGTTATGACCATATGGTGGGGGAGGAGGTCCCCTTCTGTCACAGACCTAGGGGAGGAAAATAGTGTGAAAGAGGGAGAGAGGGAAGAATGGGAGGATACAATTGAGGGGATAACAATTGAGATGTAATGTGAATAAACTAATTAAATTTAAAAAGTGCAAGTGAACACACACACACACACACAAATCCTTATCTCTTGGGGAAAAAAATTAAGTCCAATGATAAAGTACTCTTTAGACTTCAGGATTTGTGGACCATATCTCCAGGAGAATTGGCATGGGACTAGTGAGATGGTGCATGTTCTATGCCTAGAAATCTCAAATTTGAGATTTAAACTCTCATCCTGACAAAGGAAGGTGCAGGACAAATCTCCCTTCCTGTTTCCATGCCTGCCTCAGGAGCACATGACATAATCTCCAGGGCTACATACAGGTGGTCAGTCACATGAGCTTGTCACCTGTTATCTTTCCCCATGCAAACAGAGCATTGGCAGCGTACTAAGTCACAGACAGTGAGACATAGTCATCCTCAAAGCCCCTCCCCACTGCCCAAGGTTTATAAACCTCTCACATGAAATAAAACAGCGAACACCATCTAATTCACTGAAGAACTTCTGAGAGTGGCTGTTTATTCTGAGCTGCAGTGCTGGGGAAAGAAGGGCTTCCCTGCTCCCTGAAAAACTCATTGTTGGACCCTGGACTTGACTTCCATCCAGGTAGTCACTGCAGAGCTGCCTTGGTTACTGCTAGAGCTCATCCAGATGTCTCGAGCTTCTGCTGTTTAGTTTGCCCACCAGAGCAAGCTGCTGTCTGTTCCCGAAAAAGCCTCCTGATTCTTCTGGGTCAGGCTGGACCCTCGTTGCCACCTGGCTTGGTTTCAGAGCCCTGAGCTCCCCACTGCCACCTGGCCTGGTACTGGAAGCCCAGCTTTAAAAAAAAGCAGTAACACTTATTGCAGAGAAAAATTTTTCTTTCTTGTACCCCTGGTTCACTGGAGATCTTGTGACACAGACTTCATTCCTCAATCATTCAGGACCTTGCTTCATTCTCTTCCACCCGGAGACCAACAACACTTAGATCAGACCTTCCGGTGGGAGGGTGTGCACACCCGTTGGCATCTGGCAGCCCTTCCGGGAGATGCAGAACCATATGAAACCACTGCTAACAGAAATCAGTGTCACCCTATAATGAACAACACATCTGGAGTATTAGCTTTTTTCCACTCAAATAATTCCATGAACTAACACGGCTATCTCATAGTCTATGGACTGAAAGTAAGAAGTCCTCATTGGAAGTATCTTCTGAAAAGAAATCTCTTTAAAAAAAAAAAAAACTACTTTTGCTTCTGCACTATTTGAAGACATGTATTTTGTTAGAGACTTTGAGGTAAAAAGAATGACAGGTCAGATGATAGCTAACATGGACAATATAGTTTATCAATTGTAGTCCTTGAGAAAACAGCACACTATGTCCACAAAAAGAGGCATAGAAAACAATAGGAGGAAGAAGGAGATGACATCATTTGTGGTTTTCATAGCAGCATTTAAGGGATGTACAGAACTATGGTTGGCTCAATTTAGTAACTTTAGTTGCTTCTGGGCTGTAGGAGTTGCTGCCTCTTGTCTGGAACCTTGTTCAGGGTGTACAGTTATTGGCTTGGACACAAGATGCCTGAAAAGGAGGTGGCTGTTTGTGATATAAGGATTAATTGATTTACACTTGCAAAATATGTTTCTACTTATTTTTTTTTACTGTCTCTGGAAATTCTTACAATGGAGGGATAGTTTCTAGATATCTAAGCATCAAAATACAGAAGATAAAATAAAATAGCTTGTTGAAAATGAAAATCAAAATAAATAAAAAGCCAGTAAGAAAAGAATTATCAAAACAAAATAAAAGTACCCCAATACAAAGATACCAAAAATGTTATTACTACCACTAATATATAATAATATAATAACAAAATAAAATAAAAATACTGAGTCCATTTTCTGTTTGTAACTACTCATGAGGTTGTGAAGAAGCTAGTGCAATTTGCTTTGCTTTTGGAGAAAGGGAGAGAAAGACACACACAGGCGTGCACGCGCGCACACACACACACACGCGCGCGCACACACACACACACACACACACACACAGAGAACAAACACACACAGAGAGAGAGAGAGAGAGAGAGAGAGAGAGAGAGAGAGAGAACATAAACATGAAGTTGGATGGAGAGAGAGGATCTGGAAGAAGAGGAAAGGAAAATAACACCATATTGTGTGAACAATTTTAATAAAAAGTTATTAAAGTTCAGCAATCAAAGCATCAAAATATTTAATCAAAAGGAGCCTAGTTCATCCCCTGCATTGAGAAGCATGCACATATGAGAGAGATCACTTCTGAGAAAGCAGATTTGAGAAGATTTTCCTATTCATGTTTTAGCATTTGTAGAACACACTGTCTTAAGGTTTGTGTTCTTTTCTATTACCAAGTTATATTTAGCAAATATTTGTTGTCACTATAGAAGGAAAAAACTGTCTAAAATACCTAAACATTTTCTGATCATCTACTTATCTATCTATCTATCTATCTATCTATCTATCTATCTATCTATCTATCTGTCTATCTTTCTGTCTATCTATCATCTATCTATCTATCTATCATCTAGCTATCTATATCTATCTGTCTGTCTATCTTTCTGTCTATCTATCTATCTATATCTATCTATATTTATCTATCATCTATCTATCTTTCTGTCTATCTATTTATATATCTATATCATCTATCTATCTATCTGTCTATCTTTCTGTCTATCGATCTATCTATCTATCATCTATCTATCTTTCTGTCTATCTATCTGTCTATATCTATCTATCATCTATCCTGTCTATCTAGCGCTCTAGCTATCTATCATCTATCATCTATTTATCTATCTATCTATCATCTATCTATCTTTCTCTATCTATCTATCTCTGTCTATCTTCACTTTATGCTTAGGTGAGCACTCAGGACTCCATTTAGTCCTTTTCATTATTTATGCTTTCCAAGCTAGCCAGAAACAGCCAACTGATTCCACAATCTTTGTAATCAGGATAGTTGCCATAGTTACCAGTGCACTGGCCACTTGACCTTCGTCTGTACAACACCACCCATCTCATCCTGCTGGTAGGGATAATTGGAGTTATGATGGTGCCCACACCACAGAATTACCAACGGCACCTAACCCTCAGCAAAGAGGCTGTTTCATCTCTTCTCAAATATATGAGTAGCTCAATCAGGATGTTATTTTGATATGATTCTAAAACCCTGAGAGGTGAAAAACCTTGCTTCCTGTAGCTTCTCAAAAGTCAGTTGCTGTATCAGTCAATGCCTCAACTGGAAAAAAAAACAAAACAAAACAAAAACCTCTCACAGCCAGGCAAGTTTGATGACTTGATTTCTGCTATAGTCACTAGAAGGAGCAAGAGTATGCCACCTCTAACACTTCAGCCCAAAACAGTGAGAGGAAAAGCTGCTGTTCAAGCCCATGGTGGGTAGAGATGTGGAAAGTACAAGGACAACCACAGCTACCTATCAGAGGTCTGCAGCATTTGGCATTGACTCCGCAGGAGGAAAACCCACAAACGGAAGCTGAACTTCAGTTTCCCCTAGGGTTTTTCATCTGCAAGATATTTCTGTTAGCTGAAAGTACAACCGTTCCACTACTAACGTGAAAGCAGAGAGACAGAGCTCACATTTGGTAGTCCAGGAGAGAAAGCTTGAAAGGAGGATTTGAAAGTCAAAGAAAGGACAACCAATAGGGCTGCTAGTAAGGGAAGAGATGAAGTAAGTCTGGGCCCAATCTCCTAATCTGAGAGTTGAGGCATTGATAGAATTGGAAGGAGGAGACTTGAGAAAGGCTGGAGGGAAAGAAGAGAAGGGGAAAGGAAGTGATGGAACTATTTTGTAATCCAAATATTTAAAACAAAGAAACAAAATCAATGAGATGTGAGTAGAGAATTCATTTTGCATACAGGCTTCTTAGAGGCAAGTGTTGGTCTTAAGT
>NW_026131798.1:0-38524 GCF_903995435.1 Acomys russatus | reverse complement strand
CCCTAGATCAGATAGGAACTTTGGGTGTGTGGAAATTGACTTGCAAAAGATGCTTTTTCTTATTTCGAGACAAGGTTTCTATGTTTTAGGCCTGGTTGTCCCAGAACTCACTCTGTAGACCAGGCAGGCCTTGACCTCACAGAGTTCCACCTGCTTGGTGCCCCTGAGTGAGTGCTGGGATTAAAGGCAGTGACACCTTTTGGGTGTAACAGTTAAAAAGAGATTTTAGGGCCAGGTGTCATGGTGCAAGCCTGTGATCTCAGAAATAAGGGAGGCACAGGCAAGCATCTCTAGGTGAGTTTCGAGGCCAGCCATGGTCCTAAAACGTGAGTCCTAGGACATACATGTTTACACACAGGACCGTATCTAGGAAAAAGAAAGAAGGACGAAGAGAAGGAGAGAGAGAGAGAGATAGAGAGAGAGAGAGCAGAGAGAGAGAGAGAAGAGAAGAGAATAGAAAGAAAGAAACCTATCTATAAAGGAACATAAAGATTGCTTTACCCAGGTAAAATTTGATAATCACAAAGTAGGTCATTCAATGAGATCCCGAAACCATGCTTAGTATCCTTCCTGTTGTGTGTTTTTTTTTTTAATCGCAACTCACTGATTTTTAAACAGAGATTTGTTAAACTGAAGTAGCCAGGAAGCCAGCACGAGGTTTGTTGTGCTCATAGGCGTCAGACAGAGCTATCTGCCCATTTTGCCTGACAAAGGGAAGTGGTTCCTTTTGGTGAAGGGAACTAGATGTCTTTGGACCTAACAGTCCCGAATGTGTTGACCAAAAGGGGCAGCATGGTCTCTTCTGTAGGGCTTCTCAGCTGGAGTTAGGGTTGGTACTGGAGAGCAATGACCTCAGAGTGAGTCAGCAGGCAGGACAATCAGAGGACTGACTGTCTCTATGCTGATGTCCACTCACACAGTGGTGACACTTGACTAGAGCAAGGGGACACTTCCTCCTCTGTGTTCCCTCAGGCAAGGCCACTTCTGTTGGCATGACCTTGTGGGGATTTTTCTCTAGAAGCCTCCATCCTATCCAGTGAGTGTCACTTCCCCTCCCCAACCCCAGACTCTCAAACTGCACAGACAGGCACAAGAGCACCAAACCCAGGTTTGCATGCCTGTCTTAAGCAAAACCCCAGCTGGGCATGTTGTTGAGAAGCAGTAGAGCATCAATGTCAGTGGAGTTTCAGGGCACACAGGGCATGTGACCTGGGCCTCCTCACTGAGCTCACAGCCTAATGGCAAGAAGGGGAGGGCCCAGGAGGAGCAGCACAGAGCTTGCCACCTGCCTGCCTCCACACTCAGGAAGAAGGAGGAAGAGTGGGTGGCAGGAGGTGGGGCAGGCCCAGCACTGCTTGAGACCCTCCAGGAGGGAGACCACAGCCACAGGAGGGCAAAGGGCACAACTCTGCTCCAGAGTTTCCTTGTTTCCTTCCCTTAGAGTGGATTCCAAGGCTTTTAGTCTTAGGGTCCCTGGGTGGGTTCAGCCCTGTGGTCACCAGGCAGCACATGCCTCCAGCTCACAGTGTCCTGGCCATGCATCCAGGTTCAGGCTGAAAGACCCCCCCACCCCAGGTGAGGGGATGCACAGCACCACAGAGTACCATTGGTCAGACCTGTCCCAGCTGCTCCTGTAAAACTGTTGAGGGAAGTTTATAAACATCCACTCAGGTGCCTTTGCCCAGCCCCTGACACATACTTTCTTTTCTTTTTCTTTCTTCTTTCATTCTTTTATTTTTTTCTTTCTTTTTTTCTGAGACAGGGTTCTCTGTGTAGCCTTGGCTGTCCTGGACTTGCTTTGTAGACCCTGCTCTCCTGGAACTCACAGTTCTCAGCCTGCCTCTGTCTCCTGAATGCTGGGATTAAAGGCCTGGTCTTCTGCAAACAGGGAGTCTGTGAGATCAGTGCAGCAGGCTGCTCTAACCATTAGGGCCACCATTGGGTCAGGCTCATCCTGAGGAGCTCTAAAGAGGGCAGGGGCAAGGGTCCAAAACAGCTGGCCCAGAAAGAAGTCAAAAAGGAGTGTCAGGGGTTGGGCCAGGGCTGAATGGAGAAGGAGTCTATGAGAAACCTTGGAAGTAAGGATAGGGTGCCCTGCATCAGGAGTACTGGTGCTGGTCTTCTGGGTGGGGCTGTGACTGCCCAGGCCATAGTGGTGGGCAGAGCTTGTATGCTAGGGTGAAGGGTGGGTTTATCTGGACCTAGTAAGAGTTAGAGAAGGAAACTGTGTACTGTGGAATCCCTTGGGAACAGGTGCTGGCAGAAGTTGGGGAGGGGCGGTGTTCTGGAGTGCTTAGAGCTGAGACAGGGAAGGTAGACAGACTCAGTCAGGGGTGTGAGGGCCAACCTGGATGTGAGGGGCCCACCTGATACTTGGGAAGCAGGAAGTGGTGAGGTGTTGGGGGCTTGGATATGGATCCTGCAGAGTGGAGGTAAGGGGCTCTCAGGGTGGGAGGCTAGGTGATCACTTACAAAATTGGGCTGGGCTCTGGATGTTGACCTGAGAGGAGGCAGGGTCACCCTAAGAGCAGGACAGGGCTGTGTAGGTGTATACTAGTGTGGGGTTGTGAGAGCTGACTGAAGAGTGGAGGGCTGAGCTTTCTTGCTGATGCAGGGCTTGAGTGAGGTCTGGCCTTTCTCTGAGTACTGGATTGTGTCAGCATAACTTTTGATCCCTATTTAATGTTGCCCAGAATCGCTGAAGGAGAAGTGTGTCCAGGGCTGTTTCCGCTGTGCAGTAGTTGTGGGCTGGGCTGTGTGAATGGTGAGATAAGTGAGCAGGGAATGCAGAGCACCAGGCCAAGGCTATGATGTGAGTGGTCACTTCCTGAGGAGGGGGCAGAAGGCTGAATCCTCACTTGAACTTCATTTGGCAGAGAACACCTGTAGCAGAGAAGCACTGTGACCTGCTGAGGTAGAGTAGGGGGTGGGGGCTGTGGTTGCAAAGGTCAGGGAAGGGCAGTGGGTTTCAACCTTCCTAATGCTGTTACTCTTTAACACAGCCCCTCATGTGTTTCTTTGCTATTTCACAACTGGAATTTTGCCACTGTTACAAATGGAACCATAACATACATAGCTGGTGTGGGGGTCGCGACCTAAAGGTTGAGAACCCAGTCTGCTAGGGGCTGTGGGGGTGATGTATTGTACATTCTCAGGGAGCAGCTGTGAGTGCTGAGCTAAGGGGCTGTAGATGTGTGGAGGGGGGTGGCCGGAAGAGAAACTGTCTCTGCTGGTGTACCTTGTGCTGTAGGTGTTGTGAGTGTTGGCAGTGATGACTTAGGTAGTAGTGGTTGGCTGGACTTGATGCTGAGGGGCAGCTGAGGCTGATGATGTAGGCATAGTGGGCAGAGCTTGCAAGCCAAGGTAGGAGCTTTGAGCAGTGACAGGTCTGCCTCCTGTCTTGTCAGTTGATGGACAAGATGAGGGCTGGGTGAAGTGTAAAGTGTTGGCAAAACTACTGAATGCAGTGGAGAAGAGGCAGCCTGTTTGTGTGTGCTGCAGCAACTCTTGTGGGTGGGGCTGTGAGTGCTTTCCTAGGTGGGCTGCATTTGGACTGGATATTCCCAGCAAGGGCCAATCGTCTTACCTATCTCCTTTTTAGAAGGAATATTAAGTGTTCACGTGTCCTTCTCAGCTTATCTTAAGTAGGCATATTTGGAGTTATTAACAATGTTATGCCCAAATTTTGAGAGACTCTCCGAGCTCAGCACCAAAGAGGCGAGTCCAAATGCGGTGGCAAGGATATCTTTATATTGCAGGTTTGAACCCAGGACACACCTCCAATATGCTGACACAGCAGGTACAAGGAAATGGCCTGGAGTCTCAATTGAGAGGGTTGTTTTTATAGGTTTTAGACAAAGAAATGGGTTCTACAGTATAAGATTGGGTGACACCTGGGCAGAAAAGCTGCAAGCAGAGAGTTACAAGACTTAGAGTTTCATGGTTGGGTAATAGGCGTAGGGCCAGTTGGCCTATAGAAAAGATAGGCTGAAGCAGTCATGGGGGCATTAGGAACTTTGGCCTGGCCTCTCCTAATTGGTTGTTGCTATGTGCCAGACCACCTGCTGCTCAGCTTGACCAGCAGAGAGTATATTTGGACTTTCTCAAGGTGAGCTGATTGTGTTGCCAGGGAATATTTTTTCTGTTTAGGGTAGTTTGTGCTTAGTCTGGAATCTGGGTTAAACCCTCAGCTTGGTTTAACATAAAATGGAGTTTCTTTTGCAAAATGGAGGTTTTTTTCCAAAAGGGAGCTTGTTTGGTCCTTGTAAACAAGATAGTTTAGACTGACGGTTTTATTTTACATTTTAACCCATTTGTGTGTGTCTGTAGATGTAGGCAGATACCCTGAAAAGCTTATTCAGTATTTGTTATATGAGCCATTCAGTTGTAGAATAATATTATTATCCATATCCTAGATGGCATTAAACAGGAAACTATAAAAACCCAACATCTACAGGAACTCAGAAAATGCTAACATCAGGTTGTTTCAGTTTTCTTTAGGGATTTTTTAACGATATTCAGTAAGACTACAAATCCTGGGTCAGAGACACTGAGTTCAATTTCCAACAACTAACCATGTGGTTCACAAGCATCTATAATGAGATCTGGTGCCCTCTTCCGGTGTGCAGGGGCACATGCTGTCTAAATACCAAATACATCTTTAAAAATTTTTTTCTTTAAGATCCTAACCAACAGCTTATATATTAGCCCACTGATGTCACATAATGTCTTCCCTTGGGCTGTTTAGCTTTGTTTTCTATTTTTGTCCTAGTGTCAGATGGTCTTCTGACCCAGGACAAGTATGCTGGAGGAAATTTTAAAACAAGCATGCTTGGGTTAGGAGATGGGGTGTCTAATCCAGTTCCAGAGCCAGCTCTTTAATAGAGTAGTACAGCATGAAGCAATAGAATGTCAACCAAAATTAATGAAAAGAGATGAAGAAGAATGTGCCATTCTCACCAAAGGAGAAGCCTACCAAGAGTGCATTCCAATTCAGAACATCTTTGAACTATGTACAAGGGCACCCAGATGTATTTTTAAAAAAATGAAAACAAAACCAGAACAAAGTTGCTACTAAAGCTAAAAGCATTGAACAGTGCAGACACCTCAATTGTGGGAGAATTCAGTGCCCCACTCTAACCAATGGACAGATCACTGAGGCAGAAACAAAATAGACAAATAATGAAACCAACAGATGGAATGAATCCAATGGAACCAATGGTTATATACAGAACTTTTCTCCCAAGCACAAAGGAATATTCTCTCTTCTTTGTGCCAGGTGGAACCTTCTCATAAATTGGCAGTATATAATCCGTCACAAAGCAAACTGTAACTTATACAAAAAATTGAATTTACCCATTGTGCTTTCTCAGATCACCATGGGTTAAAATGGATCTCAGCAACAGAAATAACAAAAACCCTACACAATCATGGAAAATGAGCAACTCCTTACTCAGTGACAACTGGGCCAGAAAAGAAATGAAAAAGAAATTAAAGACTGTCTAAAATTCAAGTGAAAATGAAGACACAACACACCCAAGCTTATGTGACACAATCAAAGTAGTACCAAGAGGAAAAGTTCGTAGCACTAAGAGCCTTCATATAAAAATTGGGGACATTTCATACTAGCCACTTAACAGCTCCTTTGGAAGCTTTCATAGCAAAAGAGCCTGACACACCCAAGAGGAGTAGATGGCTGCAAATAATCAAACTCAAGCTGAAGTCAACAAATTAGAAACAGAGGACAATAGGAAGAATGAATAGAATCAAGGGGCGGTTTTTTAAGAAAGTCAACAAGATAGACAAAAGACACATACTTAGCCAAACTAACTAAAAGGCAGAGAGAAAATATCCTAATCAACAAAATCAGAAAGGAAAGACAGAACATAATAACACACAGTGGGGGAAAAAAACCCCAAAGAAACATTAGGTCTTACTTCAAAAAATCATAATCTACAAAACTGGAAAATCTAAATGAAATGGACAATTTTCTTGGTAGATTCCATTTACCAAATCTAAATCAAGATGAGGAAAACAAGTTAAATCTCTCCATAACCCCTAAGGAAAAGAAGCTGTCATTGAATGTCTCCCAAACAGGGGGAGGGGGGGAAAGCTTCAATGCCAGATGATTTTAGCTCAGAATTCTACCAGGCTTTCAAAGAAGAGCTAATACCAATACCCTTCAAACTATTGCACAAAATGGAAACAGAAGGAACATTGCCAAACTCACTCTATGGGGCCACAGTCATTCTGGTCCCTAGAACACACGAAGACCCATCAAAGAAAAAGAATTTCAGGCCAATTTCCCTTATGAACATTGATGAAAAATATACTCACAAACCAAAACCAAGAACACATCAAAGATATCATTCGCCATGACCAAGAAGGCTCTGTCCCGGGAATGCAGAGGTAGTTCAACACATAAAAATCCATCAACATAATCCATCATATAAACAAACGGAAGGAAAAACAAAACATGATCATCTCATTAGATGCTAAAAACCATGTGACAAAATCCAACACCACTTCATGACAAAGGCCTTGGAGAGATCAGGGATAAAAGTTCTGATAAGCTGGAGCACTGACTACTTACTAATCAGTCCCAAGCCCAAGATTTTAATTTCCCTTTGGTGGTATTCTGAATATAGACCTGAGGGTGCCTCTCATCATGCTAGAAACAAGTCTGTCCACTCTGTATACCAAGTCTTCTGGACTGAGAAAAGAATGTCCACGCTTTTACTGGGTCTAAAGGCATAAGCCTACCCCAGCTGTCTTATAGACACAACTTTAACTTTTGTCCCTAGTCTGTATTTGTCTCAGCAGGTTTTTACCTGGCTAACAGACTCCATCCAGAGCTGCTGAGAGCTGGACCTGCTGGAAGTTGATGTAAACCAGTCTCCCAGATGTGACTACTCCCTGTCTCTTCAATTGGATCAGCTAAACAGATGCTTTTGGTAAGTGCCCCATTACCTAGCCTTTGACTAGCTTTTCAGCCTTTCTAGTCCCCAATAGCAGCGTGCCTAATGTCACCAGGAAAAATAGTGACAGAAGAGAATGACTTTGCCCATTGTCCCACTTTATAGGCTGAAATGCTGAGTCAAGGGCAACTCTCTGGCAGGAGGAACAAATGGCCACAAGGAAAAAAAGCTCATAGTTCTGTTTAAACCAATAGTGCTTTGTGCCCACCTCATATCAAGCAAACAGTGGGTGCCAGCCGGATAATGGTCATGAGAGCACAGTACCTGGCCCTACAACAGGCCAAGTCAGAGGAATATCTGTCCCTACAGCAGGCCAACTCAGCGAAGAAGTTTCAGGGAGACCGGTGATTGGGCCTTCAGGGGACCTGTCAGAGGGGGGAAATGAGAGACCAGAAGAACTAAAATTGGATTTCAGGGTCACTGGGACAAAGGTTAAGAAATAGGCCTAGAGGGGAGACCAGGCATGATAAGGCATATCTGACCAGCTAAGGGGGAAAGAACCAGTCTGGCTGCAGGAGGGCAGGGAGGGTCCTGGAATCCTGTGTTTGCACAATGAAACTCTGTCAGTTCCTAGTTTGAATCTTGACACAGGTGACCTTTCCTCAGATGAGCTGGGTCAAGTCGCTCAACTTCATCCAGGAAAGAGAGGCCTGGGCTCAGACTGAGAGCGCTGCCCAAGGCTGTTTGTGTAATAGCAGTCCTGGGAAGGCTTTTGTGAGTCCCTGCCTGTGTGCTGGCCTGGAGTTTCCTTAAAAGGTCCCTGGACTTCTCACCTGCTTGTGTCCAGACTGGGAACTCACATGCCTCACAGATGTCTCCAGCTCAGGTCAAGTTCCTCCCCTCCATGAGATCCTGAGCCCTCTCAGGAGAAGTGAGCTGGTGCTGTCATCTGTCCAGCAACGGGGGGTGGGGGGAGATGGAGGGACCGTTCTTGCATGACATGCACATGGCCCAGCTAAGCTTATCTAAAATAGGATTTCCAGAAGTACACCTGATGTGCATTCATTTTACCTCTTCTTCTTGACGTCTTGCCTTTCCACCAGAATCAATCTGGCCAAAGACTTCCCTGCCCCACCTTTCACCCTGAGGTACTTTAAGTAAGAAAAACCCTTCCTGCCTTGTGGGGTGGACACCGGGACATAGCTGATCTGTGACAACGCATTTTTCTTAGCTTCAGATAGCCACAGTCCTTGGGGGAAGGTTCAAACTTTGCATCCCTTTTACCCTACAAAGATGGCCCCAACTACTGATATGATTCAAATCCTAGGTACTAGTCATCACCACCCAGAGATACCTCACTCACCCTAACTCAAGATGCCTAAGAGAGGCCATCCACAGCAGCTTCCCCTTAGAGCTCCACAGGAAAAAGGCTGTGGGTATAACAGTATTGTTTTTTAAATTACCTTTATTGCCTATAGGTCCTGCTGGCAATCAATCAAGACACAGACAGGTGTTATATTGTAAAATGGCCTTAGTCAACCTGTCACAGGGCAGATATCAATCCTCTAAACTACCTCCCATAGTGGGGCAGGCATGGGATCCCTGCCTCAATCCCATGCCATCTGCTTCCAATAACTTCTATCAAGCTACCTCGCATCCATAACGCCAATTTCTTCCTACTGTTCTTCATCTGGGCCTGCCTGATCTACAGAGTGAGCTCCAGGACAACCAGGCCTAAACATAGAAATCCTGTCTCGAAGTAAGAAAAGCAAGTTTTGAGAATCAATTTCCACACACCCAAAGTTCCTATCTGATCTAGGGGCTATCTGGAAAGAGCCATCACCTCAGGCATATGACCCTTCCTGGGTTGCCAGACAGGTCAGAGCACTGGGTTTATGCAAAGGCTCAGAGAAACCTTCAAGACAATAACACAAAGACTCTGAGATAATGATCACTGACCAAAGGTAGCTTCACAGCTTAGCTGCTGTCACACCAGATTCAGGCTAGATACAATGGGTGTGCTAAAATTCTGCTGGACACTAGCCCTTTTGTTCTGACCCCAATTCCTAGAAGGTAGGTCCCCAGGAGCCCTGACCCAGAGACACATGGCCAGAAATATACAGGCTCGCCTCATCTAATTATTATGATGTGAGTAACTGCATTCTGGCTCCCTCTTAACTGTCCAGAAGGGCGAGGAGGGCAGTTCTCACAGGGAACAGAAATGTGTACTTCACTCTGGTCTGCTTTGGGCTGCTAACCAGGGCAATGGGAGATCCTTTTCTCTGGGTCCACCACCACAGGAAGCAGCATGCATCTAGGCAGACAATGTTTGCACAAGTGGCCTTGTCCTTAGGACAAGCATGCAGGATGCAACAGAAGAAAATGCAGTAAGTGTACCCACAGATACCATTGCAGGTAAAGCGTTGGGGAAACTGAACCCCACTGGCCTTCTTATCTGAGCTGCCTATTGAATGGGTGTAGAATCCTCAGAGTGCAGTCTGTCTGTCAGGTCCCATGGGCTCAATGAGAAGGATCCAGGTTTCCTGTCAACCTGGTGACAGTCCTGACCATGGATCCCACCAGGTGAATCCCAGTGGCCCTGTTCTTACACAAGCAGCAGGCTTGGTGTACAGCATGGATGGAATGGAATACAAACCTATGTGGGTCTCTGTCGTTGTGTCCGCAGCTTGTCATCATCAGGCCGTGTTTGCTGTGCCCAGAACTCTCAGCATCCTACGAGGTTGTGTGGAGCTGGAAGCTCAATCGGTACTCACAAGGCTGCAGCTGAGGCACCACAACCAAGTTTCAGACCCCAAAGCCCATACTAGAAGGAGAGAGGAGGAGGATATATTCCAAAATGGACTTCTCCTTACTTGGGCAGCATGGTGTGACCACTGTGGGCTCAGAGGACCCAGGGTGGAATGGTGCTGAGAAGGCAGCTAAGTAAAGGCCCTGTCAGCTCATTCTCACAGTGCAGACTCTAAAGGCAAGGCAACATTGAGCCACCATTGGCTTGCAGAACATGGCCCACTTCAAGTTGTTCCCAGACCCATCCAGACTGCCATGCCCTCATCAAGGGAATGGGAAATAGGACCTGCCTCTTGCTGTGCTCCCCCCCCCCCGACCTTCCTGACATGGCCCCAATTATCTCAGTGTTTAGGGAAATGGAGAACTGCAAGAAAATGCCCTCTGTGCTAAGGATCTCCTGCTGTAGTGTGGATTGCACAGATAAACAGCACTTAGTGTCTGTGTCCCCCCACATCATATGTGCTTCCTCATGTTGTTATTTCAGCCCAGACCCATGTAGTGTATGAACAGCATCCAGGAGACCAGGTGCCAAGTCCAGGGCCAGGCACTGAGTCGACACCGATGCCCTGGCAAATGTGTGATGAACAGGGAAAGCCCCCAGTCCTTCTGCAGTGCAAGAGCTCTGTGGAGAGTGTTCCCCAGCAAGGAAGGCTGGCTCCCACCCCGCTATTTCTTATCTTACAAATCTTCAATAGAGTTCTAATTCCTTGAGGTTGATGAACAAGTATTAGGTGACCAGGTGAGGTGGCACACGGCTGTAATCCCAGCACCTGGGAGACAAAGGAAAGCAGATCTTTGCGAGTTCCAGGCTAATCTGGTCTACAAAGAGAGTTCCCGGTCAGCAAGGTTACACAGAGAAACCCCATCTCAAAAACCAAAAACAAAAAAAGTGTTAAGTTTAGGATATTTTGTAGCAAGTCTTTGAAGTTTCTTTTGCAAAGTGTCTAGTGTCTATCTTCCTCATGGGTCAGGCAAATTCCTACCCGGAAGCACTGAGAGCAAAGGGCTGGGTCTCCTGGGCCAGGGTGCAGTAGTGTCCATCTCTTAGCAGACAAGCAGTATTTTGAAGTGTGCTTATACAGGGCTAAGGGATCCTTGGCTGTGACCTTGGGTTGCTGCTCAGAAACTTCCTGGCGACATCTGCAGAGGGCAGGGACCCAGGAGAATGGAATCTCCTGCTTCCAGATACCTGACTAGTGTGAGGAGACACCACCAGGTCAGTAGCTATAGCCTTCTGCACCCAGTTTGCTGAGGGTATAAAACTGCAGCTGCTGTCCATGGAAGGGCAAGGCTGACCCAAGGGTTTGCTAGCATAGCACACAGACTCTGGACTCAACTTTAAGATGTTTATTCAGCACCATGAGATTTCTTTTAATGTACTAGGAACTGAAACTGGCCCATTTTCAGCAAAATGGTGATTTTTTCCCAGTCTTTAGTGGACCGCGATTTCTGGAGCTTGTTTTGTTTTTGAACAGTGCGCAGATTATACTTGTTTTATCTGGTTAGTGCTCCTTCATCTCTTCCTCTTCTTCCTCCTCACCTTCCTCCTCTTCCTCTCACTCCTCCTCTTCCTCCTCAGCTGTCTCTCTTAGGGATATAGTTGAGAGGTCAGCTTTCATGATGGAATGGCAAGTGTTCTACATAGACATCGCATACCTGAGGTGTGCTGAGGAGATACCTGGTGCAGGCACAGCCCCTTCCATCTTACCAGTAGCTGATGGAGAAACTGTACCATGATCAGATGTGCTCTCTCTGCTCAGGCCACTTGTCTCCTGAGGTGGGCAGGTGTCAGGGGCACTTAAATTACAGGGATTTTGCTCTTTTTCAGTGTACTAGAAGGCCCTGTGCAAATGTTGCCTGCAGGTGTCTGTTTGTTGGAAACCCCCTATTGGGACTTCATGCCATCTTTCTTGGTCTTATGTAACCAAGAGGAAAAGCTGGTAGGTAAAAGTCTCATCCATTTTTGGATGTGGCCCCACACTTGTGAGTGGAGATTGTGCCTCGCAAACTAAAGCCACATTAGTCGATTTCCTCCTGACAGTATTCCCCAGGTGCTCTGGCTTGTCCCTCTGGAAGTTGAAGTAGCCATAGATCTAAAACAAAATGGATTAGGCTAGCCAATTTGAAACACAGGTGTACTGACCACACCACGTTCTACTGGTCTTTTTTTGTGATGCAGAAAAGGACAGAAGTGGCTGGAAAAAGGTGTGCTGTGCTGTGGCAGGACCCCAGGAAAGAGAAATGACTCATGTGTAAGGTGGTGACACATGTATGTGATGTAAACCGGCTTTCTCCTCTGCCTACCTGACTTCCTGTCATCAGACATATAAAGGGACAAATGAGAGTGCATTGTCAAAGTCTTGTACCCTTTAGTAAACAACACTGTCTGCTGAATGAGGAGCTTGAAGCACATTGTTAATGGGGTGTGTAGATAGGAAGAGGTTCTCTTCACAAAAAGTGGGAGACAAAGAAAAGCTTTGTAAGTTGCCATGATTTTCAAGTCTTCTCCAGAGCAGAGCTGGGGAAGAAAGGTCTTCCAGCTTTCCTTCTCAAAAATCTTTCGTGGGCTCCTTCTTCAGCTGCTGCTGCTGCTAGGAAGGGATGCCTCAACCCCTGAGGACCTGAGGAGCCTTGGATCCTGAGCCTTGCTCATCCCTCTCTCCTCCTCCTCTGCCTCTTCCTCCTCCTTCTCCTCATCCTTCATCTTCTTCTTACTATTATTTTGTTTATTCAGTTCGTTTTTCAAGACAGGATTTCTCTGTGTAGCCTTGGCTGTCCTGGACTCCTTCAAATTCACAGAGATCTGCTTGTCCCTTTCTCTCTGAGTGCTGGGATTCCAGGCCTGCACCACAGCACCTGGCTTCCAAAATCTCCTTATCACTTCTTTTCTCATGACCACGTGACAAACCACCAAGGGTAGCACCAGGAGCAGGAAGCAGCAGGAGAAACAACCAGCCCAATCCCCAGGCCATTACCAGCTCTACTAGGCATAATTCTAGTTTTAGAGACTGAGCTACATTCCTTCCTTCCCCATACAGCAGTGCTTCTGGGGGGAAAGCTACCAAGGCCTGACCCCAGGCTATTACTGGCTCTGCCAAACAGGATGCTAATTTTGAGAAGAAGGATATAGTGCCTTGTCCATAAGTCAGGGCCTCAGGGAAAGCCTCGGTTGATCAGGCCAGGCCTCAGAAGTTCTCTCCTTTTTAATTATATACATATTTTAACGTCCAGATGAATTTACCGGTGTCTGAATATCCAAGAGACTTTTATGTCCTCCAACCAACAAATACCTTCTAGCATTGTGAAAAGAATGATCAATACACCTATTCTAACCATAATATTGAATGGAGGTGGAGGGGTGTAAAGCAGATTAAATCCCGGAACTTGTACAATGTAACTTTGGCTAGTTCGGATGGGAAATCTATACAATTAGACAGAAACCGCTGATACAAATAATATGGAAACATTCCCTACTTTTTGGAGCAGAGGGACTTTCTGAGTAAATAATATATATGGAGGGTTAACATAAGCACTGATTCCAAACATGTTACTGTTGTTTTTCCTCTCTAAAAGTTCCATAGATGATCATGAGGTCCAGAGCTGTGGCTAACAGCCAAAGGTCTAGTTGAGTCTTTTTCTTTTCTTTTCTTTTTTCTTTTTTTTTTTTGCAGACATTATAATAGGATGGGGTTC
Source organism: Acomys russatus (assembly GCF_903995435.1). NCBI lineage: Eukaryota > Metazoa > Chordata > Mammalia > Rodentia > Muridae > Acomys > Acomys russatus. Next base: position 25,106 of record NW_026131798.1, on the reverse strand, counting down.
AATGAGGGGATCTCAGGATATCAACCCCTACCAGGTGGGCACACCCAGGACAATTGAACCAGCCCCTCTGTTTGTCCATTCAGAGGCACAGAGTCCTTTAGCACCATGCACCATGTTAGAGCCATGGAACACAGCACCCAAACGGGGATTGCGCTTTGAAAGCAAAGCATTGGCTCTCTATTGCAACCTGGGGACTATCTATCTGCTTGGGCAGCCTGTGAGTTCTTAAAAACCGGAATATTCAAGTGATAAATGAAGTGGTATTTTAAACACTGTATATCAGTCTCCATGGACCTCAAAGCCATAAGCTTTATAGGTCATTAAGATGCAAGGGACACATAGGAACCTGCCAATGACAAACGAATGGGGATAGTTGATGATATGCCAGAATCATTCAAGAGAGCAGTGAAAGGCAGCACATGAAAATCACCCAGAAGATCAGTTACTTCAGTCTGATACTTTCAGTTATTATGTAATGAGAGTCAGATATTTTAAAACCTTTATTTGATATCCTATACAGCCTGTTTTTAATTGCTAAACATGGATGTTATAATCTTTAACAGCGTAATATTGCCTTTAATTTTTATTCTTTATATGCCTTACATAGCTTAGGTATCCTCTGTGTACTTTAAATAATTTACTTGGGATTTTATAGGTCTAGGTGTGGAAGGTGCAGTGGAAGGAAGCCGCACTCCATCTCAGATGAGGGACAGCAGAGGCTGTGGTGTGTTCATTTGCTTCCAGCACCAGTCTGCAGAGGGAGATACAGATTTACATTGGGAAAACACCACCAGATAGAACAGGAGTGGTGCCCCGCCTCCCAGTATGTAGCACAGTTTGACCTCCCTGAAGACCAGCAACCTGTTTCAAAGTGGTAGTGCAGAGAAGATGCCTCCCATGCTTAGTGGAAGAGGACTTGAATAAGATTCTGTCCAGGCGGCTCACCAGTTTTACTCATGTCCCATACATGGGTGCATGCTTCCTCCTTTATCCTGCGCCTTTTTACATGTGTGCTCTGCCCTACTCTGTGTTGCTCGGTTTCAGTAGTAAGTTCCTGCATATAAATAAATAAAGTGTAGGGCTTTGGATGCCTCTGAATTGTGGGGTTTTTCAGTTGAGCAGTCTGTGTCCTTCCCATGTAGAGAAATGTCACGTTTCTTACACATGTCCTTAAGACCGAGGCTGGCACTTTCTTGTGGGTCTTTACAAGCTGCCTTAGCCAGCTTCATATTACCACAGTGAAACACCTGAGGCAGTTTGCAAGGACAGTAATCTCAGTTTCTTCCCATGCTTTTCTCTGCTCAGAAGATAATAAAACATCCTGGCAGGTGAGTGTGACAGGCCCAAGTGCTTAAAGCACAGAACAGGGTAGAGAAGAGGGAGACAGTCTGCCCTGAGCCACCACAGTCTGTCAGAGGCATGCCTTAATACTGCAAACCCCTGCCACAATGGACCACTGGAGGATACTCAACGACCAAACTATGGCAGTAGCCTATTAACTCTGGTGACCACTCACGTACAGGGACAGAGCCCTTGAGTGGGAAGGGACTGGTGGGGAAGAAGTTGTGAAAGTCGCCATTATTGAAGTGTCTTTATTCATTTGGTGTGATGTGGACACTGCAGCTGCTATAGAATCCTTCCCATTTTAAGGAGTGTCTGAGCTGCTGGTGATGTCACATGCCATTAATCCCAGAGCTCAGGCGGCAGAGGCAGGCAGATCTATGTGCTTTTGAGACCAGCCTGGTTTACAGATTGAGTTCTAGGACAGGCAAGGCTACACAGAGAAATCTTGTCTCAAAGAAACACAAACAAATCCCCAAAAGATTGTAAAAAGAATGTCTGTGAATGGACCAAGGGATTGGGAGTGTAAACCCTGAGCAGAACTTAGAGCTGACTTCAGTCTACTCCAGGAGGGTCACCATGGGAAGCTAGCCTCCCTCAGCCTGCTGGGGCTGTTTGCCCAAGGTTGGACATGATGTTTAATTAGTACATCACTAAGCACCTGCACAAGTCCTTGCAGAGTTTGGGGCTACTAAGGTTTCCTCAAAAGGGGAAAGGGGAGCTTTGAGGCCTCAAAGAATCCATGGAGTTGGCAGGCATCATGGGATGCTCAAGGGACCCTTGGTCAGGAAACTCCTCCTCCTTCCACCTAATGAAACAGTTGCCTAGGGTAAGAATCTTTGGAAGAGCATATGTGCCTGTATATAGCCTGAAGGAAGCCCTCAGTGGTATACATTTGTGACCATTACCCCTGCTTTGGGTGACTCTCTGTGTTATAACCTCTTATGATGCTGAGTGGAATGCTTCCATAGTGTGCCTTCTTATAAGCTGAGCACAGAATCCCCCAACAGAATAGCTGCTTTGGAGTTATCCACAGTCCTGTAGTGACCTCACTAATGTCATTGGTTCGACAAGCCAAAGTAAATGGAATTCTTCTTTGTTATGTGTCTTCTGTGTTTGGGGTGGACAATCCCTTCTGCCCAGCTTCTCGTTGAAAGACACCTGGCACATGAGACCTAAAAGAAACTGACAGAGTAAAAGAGATGGGTTGCAGTGCAGTATCTGCTGGGGGAATATAAGCATGGAATCTTCCTCTATGAGGCCTGCAATGTCGCATCCCCTAGCTATGGTGATAGTTTTATGGTGACTGCTACAGATAATGAAGCCTGCACATTCGGCTCAGCAGTTGGCTCATAGGAATCCTGCCTGACTAAGGAAGAATTGCAATGGGAAGTGGACATGTGGAAGGTGTTTTAGGCCTGGTTGTCCTAGAACTCACTCTGTAGACCAGGCCGGCCTTGGCCTCACAAAGTTCCACCTGCTTTGGCATCCCCTGAGTGATGGCATTAAAGGCACTGACACCTTTTTTGTGTAACAGTAAAAAGAGATTTTAGGGCCAGGTGTCATGGTGCAAGCCTGTGATCTCAGAAATAAGGGAAGGCACAGGCAAGCAGATCTAGGTGAGTTCGAGGCCAGCCAGGTCTAAAACGTGAGTCTAGGACATACAAGTTTACACACAGGAAACTTTTCTTGGGAAAAAAGAAAGGGAGGAAGAAAAAAGAAGAGAGAGAGAGAGAGAGACAGAGAGAGAGAGACAGAGAAGAGAAAGAAAGAAACCCTATCTATAAAGGAAAATAAAGATTGCTTTACCCAAGGTAAAATTTGATTATCACAGAGTAAGTCATTCAATGAGATCCCAGCAACCATGCTTAGTAATCCTTCCTGTATGGTTTTTTTTTCCCGCAACTCACTGCTTTTTAAACAGACATATGTTATAACAAAGTAGTCACGAAGCCAGCACTAGGTTTGTTGTGCTCATAGGCATCAAACACAGCTATCTGCCCATTTTGCCTGACAGAAGGGAAGCGGTTCCTTTGGTGAAGGAGAACTAGATGTCTTTGGACCTAACAGTCCAGAATTTATTGACCAAAAGGGGCAGCATGGTCTCTTCTGTAGGTGCTTCTCAGCTGAAGTTAGGGTTGGTACTGGAGACAGTGACCTCAGAGTGAGTCAGCAGGCAGGACAATCAGAGTACTGACTGTCTCTATGCTGATGTCAACTCACACAGTGGTGACATCTGAATAGGGCAAGGGGACACTCCCTCCTCTGTGTTCCCTCAGGCATGGCCACTTCTGTTGGTAAGACCTTGCAGGGACCTTTCTCTAGAAGCCTCCATCCTATGCAGTGAGTGCCACTTCCCCTCCCTGACCCCAGACTCTCAAACTGCACAGACAGGCACAAGAGCACCAAACCCCAGGTTTGCATGCCTGTCTTAAGCAAAACCCCTCTGCTGGGCATGTTGTTGAGAAGCAGCAGAGCATCAATGTCAGTTGAGTTTCAGGGCACACAGGGCATGTGACCTGGCCTCCTCACTGAGCTCACAGCCTAATGGCAAGAAGGGGAGGGCCTAGGAGGAGCAGCCCAGAGCTTGCCACCTGCCTGTGTCCAAACTCAGGAGGCAGGAGAAAGAGTGGGTGGCAGGACGAGGGGCAGGCCCAGCACTGCTTAAGACCCTCCAGGAAGGAGACCACAGCCACAAGAGGGCAATGGGCACAAACTCTGCTCCAGAGTTTCCTTATTTCCTTCCCTTAGAGTAGATTCCAAGGCTTTCAGTCTTAGGGTCCCTGGGTGGCTCAGCCTTGTGGTCACCAGGCAGCACAGGCCTCCAGCTCACAGTGTCCTGTCCATGCCTCCAGGTTCAGGCTGAAAGACCCCCACCCCAGCTGAGGGGATGCACAGAGTACCATTGGTCAGGCCTGTCCCTGCTGCTCCTTTAAAACTGTTGAGGGAAGTTTACAAACATCCACTCAGGTGCCTTTGCCCAGCCCCTGACACATACTTTCTTTTCTTTTTTCTTTCATTCTTTTAATTTTTTTTCATTCATTTTTTTCTGAGACAGGGTTTCTCTGTGTAGCCTTGCTGTCCTGGACTTGCTTTGTAGACCAGTTGGCCTGGAACCCACAGTTCTCAGCCTTCCTCTTTCTCCTGAATGCTGGGATTAAAGGATTGGTCTTCTGCAAACAGGCAGTCTGTGAGATCAGTGCAGCAGGCTGCTCTAACCATTAGGGCCACCATTGGATCAGGCTCATCCTGAGGAGCTCTAAAGAGGACAGGGGCAAGGGTCCATAACAGCTGGCCCAGAACGAAGTCAAAAAGGTGTGTCAGGAGATGGGCCAGGGCTGAATGGAGAAGGAGTCTATGAGAAACCTTGGAAGTAAGGATAGGGTGCCTGAGGCAAGAAGGACAGGTGCTGGTCTTGTGGGTGGGGCTGTGACTGCTGAGGTCATAGTGGTGGGCGGGGCTTGTATGCTAGGGTGGAAGGGTGGTTGGATCTGGACCTAGTAAGAGCTAGAGAAGGAAACTGTGCACTGTGGAATCCCTTAGGAACAGGTGCTGGCAGGGGTGGGGGAGGGGCGGTGTTTGGGAGTGCTTAGAGCTGAGACAGGGAGGTAGACAAACTCAGGCAGGGGTGTGAGGGCCAACCTGGATATGAGGGGCCCACCTGATTACTAGGGAAGCAGGAATTGATGAGGTGTTGCAGGCTTGGCTATGGATCCTGCAGAGTGGAGGTAAGGGGCTGCCAGGCTGAGAGGCAAGGTGATCACTTACAAAATTGGGCTGGGCTGTGGATGTTGACTTCAGAGGAGGCAGGTCACCCTAAGAGCAGGACAGGGCTGTGTAGGTGTATACTAGTGTGGGGTTGTGAGAGCTGAAGAGTGGAGGGCTGAGCTCTCTTGCTGATGCAGGGCTTGATTAGGGTCTGGCCTTTAGCTCAGTGCTGGATTATGTCAGTATCACTTTTGGTCCCTACTTAATGTTGCCCAGAACCTCTGAAGGAGTAGTGCGTCCTGGGCTGTCTCTGTTGTGGCAGTTGTGGGCTGGGCTGTGTGAGTGGTGAGATAAGTGTACAGGGAATTCAGAGCACCAGCCCAAGGCTATGATGTGAGTGGTCACTTTCTGAGGAGGGGGCAGAAGGCTGAATCCTCACTTGACCTTCATTTGGCAGAGAACACCTGTAGCAGGGGGGCACTGTGACCTGCTGAGATAGAGTAGTGGGTGGGGGCTGTGGTTGCAAAGGTCAGGTAAGGGCAGTGGGTTTCAACGTTCCTAATGCTGTGACTCTTTAACACAGCCGCTCATGTGTTTCGTTGCTATTTCATAACTGGAACTTTGCCACTGTTACAAATGGAACCACAACATACATAGCTGGTGTCGGAGTCGTGACCCAGGGGTGGAGAACCCTGTCTGTGGGGGGAGGGGTGAAGTATTTTACAGTCTCAGGGAGAAACTGTGAGTGCTGAGGTAAAGAGCTTTAGGTGCGCATGGGGGAACAGAAGCTGTCTCTGCTGGGGTAGCTTGTGCTGGAGGTGTTGTGAGTGGGGCTGTGATGACTTAGGTAGTAGTGGTTGGCTGGGCTAGATGCTGAGGTGCAGCTGAGGCTGATGATGTAGGCATAGTGGGCAGAGCTTGCAAGCCAAGGTAGGAGCTTTGAGCAGTGACAGGTCTGCCTGCTGTCTTGTCAGTTGATGGACAAGGTGAGGGCTGGGTGAAGTGTAAAATGTTGGCAAAACTACTGAATGCAGTGGAGAAGAGGGAGCCTGTTTGTGTGTGCTGCAGCAACTCTTGTGGGTGGGGCTGTGAGTGCTTTCCTAGGTGGGCTGCATTTGGACTGGATATTCCCAGCAAGGGCCAATCGTCTTACCTATCTCCTTTTTGGAAGGAATATTAAGTGTTCACAAGTCCAGCTCTGGTTATCTTAAGTAGGCATATTTGGAGTTATTAACAATGTTATGCCCAAATTTTGAGAGATTCTCTGAATAGACCACCCAAGAGCCGAGTCCAAATGCAGTGGCAAGGATATCTTTATATTGCAGGTTCGAACCCAGAACACACCTCCAATGTGCTGACACAGCAGGTACAGGGAAGTGGCCTGGAGTCTCAATTGAGAGGGTTGTTTTTATAGGTTTTAGACAAAGAAATGGGTTCTACAGTATATGATCGTATGAAACCTGGGCAGAAAGGCTGCAAGCAGAGGGTTACAAGACTTAGAGTTTCATGGTTGGGTAATAGGTGTAGGGGCCAGTTGGCCTATAGAAAAGATTGGCTGAAGCAGTCATGGGGGCATTAGAAACTTTGGCCTGGCTGCTCCTAATTGGTAGTTGCTATGTGCCAGACCACCTGCTGCTCAGCTTGACCAGCAGAGAGTATATTTGGACTTTCCCAAGGTGAGCTGATTGTGTTGCTAGGGAATATTTTTTCTGTTTAGGCTAGTTTGTGCTTAGTCTGGAATCAGGGTTCAGCCCTTGGCTAGGTTGAACACAAAATGGAGTTTCCTTTGCAAAGTGGAGTTTCTTTTTCCAATAGGAGTTTGTTTGGTCCTTACAAACAGGATCGTTTAGACTGAGGGTTTTATTTTATATTTTAACCCGTTTGTGTGTGTCTGCAGATATAGGCAGATACCCTGCAAAGCTTATTCAGTATTTGTCATGGAAGCCATTCAGTTGTAGGATAATAGAATTATCCATATCTTAGATGGCATTAAACAGAAAACTATAAAAACCCAACATCTACAGGAACTCAGAAAATGCTAACATCACGTTGTTTCAGTTTTCTTTAGGGAATTTTAACGATATTCAATAAGACTTCAAATCCTGGCTCAGTGACCCTGAGTTCAATTTCCAGTAAGTAACCATGTGGTTCATAACCATCTATAGTGAGATCTGGTGCCCTCTTCTGGCATGCAGGCACACATGCTGTGTAAATAATAAATACATATTTAAAATTCTTTTTCATTAAGATACTAACATACCGCTTATATTTTAGCCCTTTGAAGTCACCTAGTGTCTTTCCTTGGGCTCTTTAGCTTTGTTTTCCATCTTTGTCGTAGTGTCAGATGGTCTCCTGACCCAGGGCAGATACGTTGGAGGAAATTTTTAAACAAGCATGCTTGGGTTGGGAGACGGGGTGTCTAATCCAACTCCAGAGGCAGCTCTTTAATAAAGTAGTACAGCATGAAGCAATAGAATTTCAACCAAAATTAATGAAAAGAGATGGGGAAGATTATGCCATTCTCACCAAAGGAAAAGCCTACCAAGAGGGCATTCCAATTCAGAATATCTTATAACAATATAAAAGGGGACTCACATGTCTTTTTTAAAAAACAGAGAGAAAAACAACAACAACAATAACAAAAAAAAAAACAAAACAAAAACAAAAACAAAACCAGAAGAAACTTGCTATTAAGGCCAAAATCATTCAATGATGCAGACACCTCAATTGTGGGAGAATTCAGTGCCCCACTCTAACCAATGGACAGATCACTGAGGCAGAAACAAAATAGAGAAATAATGAAACCAACAGATGGAATGAATCCAATGGACCCCATGGTTATCTACAGAACTTTTCACCCAAGCACAAAGGAATATTCTCTCTTCTTTGTGCCACATGGAACCTTCTAGAAAATTGGCAGTATATAATTGGTCACAAAGCAAACCGTAACTTATACAAAAAATTGAATTTACCCTTTGTGCTTTCTCAGATCACCATGGGTTAAAATGAATCTCAACAACAGAAATAACAAAAACCCTACACAATCATGGAAAATGAGCAACTCCCTACTCAGTGACAACTGGGCCTGGGAAGAAATGAGAAAGAAATTAAAGACTTTGTAAAATTCAATGAAAATGAAGTTACAACATGCCCAAGCTTATGGGACACAATGAAAGCAGTACTAAGAGGAAAGTTCGTAGCACTAAGCACCTTCATACAGAAATTGGGGAGATTCCATACTAGCCACTTAACAGCTCCTCTGGAAGCTTTCACAACAAAAGAGGCTAACACACACAAGAGGAGTAGATGTGTGCACATAATCATACTCAAGCTGAAGTCAACAAACTAGAAACAGAGGACAATACCAAGAGCGAATGAAATCAAGGGGCGGTTCTTTAAGAAAGCCAACAAGATAGACAAAAGACACACACTAGCCAAACTAACTAAAAGGCAGAGACAAAATATCCAATTCAACAAAATCAGAAAGGAAAAACAGAACATAACAACACACACTGGGGGAAAAAAACCAAAGAAATATTAGGTCCTACTTCAAAAAACCATAGTCTACAAAATTGGAAAATCTAAATGAAATGGACAATTTTCTTGGTAGATTCCATTTCCAAATCTAAATCAAGATTGGGAAAACAAGTTAAAAACCCTATAATCCCCTAAGGAAAAGAAGCAGCCATTGAATGTCTCCCAACCAGGGGTGGGAGAAAATGCCTCATGGCCAGATAATTTTAGCTCAGAATTCTACCAGACTTTCAAAGAAGAGCTAATACCAATACTCTTCAAACTATTGCACAAAATAGAAACAGAAAGAACATTGCCAACCTCACTCTACGGGACCACAGTCATTCTGGTCCCTAGAACACACAAAGACCCATCAAAGAAAAACAATTTCAGGCCAATTTCCCTTATGAACACTGATGAAAAATATACTCACAAACCGAATCAAAGAACACATCCAAGATATCATTCGCCATGACCAAGTAGGCTCCATCGCCGACATTATGTTGCCTTATGTTCTGGAGCCTCAGGGTTAAACGGAGTACACATGCAGAACCCTTCCAGCAATCTTTTTATAAAGGCAGCAGGGCTTTCTTTCTTTTCCTGAGTAATAGTTCTTACCTTGGCCAAATTGGTGGGGCGCCTTCCAGCTCCCCTTGAGACCTGTCAATAGAGCCTGGCGATAGATATGGACACTTTTCCTACCTGCAGCCGTCTCAAAATCTCAATCTGGGTGTGTGGGTAGATGAGGTAGGGAGAGAGGGGTTAGGGTCGGAGGGAGAACTGGAAGGCGTAGGGTAAGGTAGAGGAGGCAGGTCTAGTAGTAGGAGATCCCAGTGGGGCTTATAAAAAGTATATTAATTTTATAATTATAAATGACAGTAGCAGCAGACTCATATCTTTGAGACGCAGTACAAGCATGAACAATTTTTTAGTCCAGAAGACTTGATATGCAGATTGGACAGACTCATTTTTAGCATGATGAGAAGCACCCTTAAATTTATATTTAGAATACGACAAAAGAAAATTAAACTCTTGATCTTGGGACTGATTTATAAGCAGCCAGTACTTTACCAGTTTATTATAACCATTGATCTTACTTTAAATCTGCAACTTGCACTTACCAACATTTAAACACTTTCTTAGACCCTCAAATATCAAACATTTTTTTCAGACCTTTAAACAGTTGTATTTATCAACTTGAAATACTTTTTTTATACACAACCTTAAAACACCTTCTTGGATCAGGTTTGTTTTTTTTTTTTTTATCTTGCATGTATCAACCTTTAAACGTTTTTTTGAACCCTTAAATATTTTAGACTCAGGTCCTCAGAACTTATATAAACTATATCTTTTTTATCTAGTTATATACCAAGAGACACAGGCAGTTGACTTACAGTAAAAACTGTTTATCATTTAATATGAAGCCTGTGAGCAAGGCAAGCCTTTTGTCTTTTTAAATAAGAGAGAGATCTAGGACCTAGTAGTTTTAACTAGCTAATGAACTGACTAGTGTGTTACAGTAGATCTGTCTTCTAGCTATTAAGCTACTATTAGCTGAGCCATCAATATAATCAGAGATCTGAGAAGGAAAAATGTAACCTAGATGAATCTATAAATTAATTAAAGTGACAGAGATGACTAGCAAGTCATCTCTTGTTGTTTCTTGTCAGGCAGCACGGGCTTTGGGCAAACTCCTGGGTGTTCTTTGGGAGTTTAGGAAGCTGTAACTGGGAAGAGAGAAGATGGCAGGGGGCCCAGGGGGAAAGGCTTGAATCACTGTGGTGGGGCTCGGACCAGGGATTCCCACGTGATTATGTATGGGACCTGATCCGGGTGACCGTGGGACCCAGGTCTGCAAACAACATGTTTAACCTGCAGGATAATAGTAAGGTTAAATGTCCCGTCTCTAGGCCAAGTCAGAGTCAGAGTCAGAGTCAGAGTCAGAGCAAGGGGGTCGTCACCGTTTGTCCATGTCAGTATGGTCGAGAGAGGAAGACAGAGAGAGACAAAACAGAGACAAACAGACAAATAAAACCGAAACCTAACCTATCAACCTTATGGCAAAATATTGGCGCCACAGAAGAGGATTCAGATCGGATGGCAGAACTTCTCTGGCCTTCGGATTCGGATTGAGGAGACCGATACTGGCACTGCTCGTCCTCCAGACAACCACCGGAGCGTCCTCCGGGCGAAGGGGGGAAAGGTCTGGGCAAGTGTGCCCCCTTTTTCCTCCTAATACAGATTCAGATTGCAGCTACAGAGGCAAACTGGAAGTGGCTCGCCCACCAGAAAAGCAAGAGCTCCCGCAGACAGAAAGGGGAGCTCTCTAAGCCTCTGCAAACGCCTGCAGAGCACAACAAAGGACCTCCCGCAGAGAGTACAAACAAAAGGCAAAGTGAAAGTAACTCACAATCTCAGAAGTCAGTCAAGTCAGCTGGGGCTTGGGCCTTTGAAACCTTGCAACAAGTGGGTAGGTGGTCTTTAAGGAGACCCCCCCAATCCCGGCGAGCCCCCACAATGTTGGACCCTAGAGTCCACTCTAGGGTCATCACGAGAGACCACTCAAGGACCACAGTGTTGATGCAAAAGCACAAAGTTTATTGCTGACCCGCGTCAGGGGGCCTCAGCAGGGAGGGAGGCACACGGAGTTACTGCTACAAGCTATTCTTAAAGGCTAAAACCGCAAAGGTTAGGAGGGGCTGTGTGTCCTATGTTAGGATTGGCTCTGGTCTTCGCTAGGGGTGTTTGTCGAAATGTTATAGGCTATTGCCAGGGTCCTTGGTCTTGGGGGCTATTCTTGGCAAGGAGGGGTGTTGGAGAGTTTCCAGAGAGTTTCCATATGGTACTTTTCTGAAAATTGTTTATCTTAGTTGAAATTGTTTATCTCAGTTGGCCACTTTGATCTCAGAAACTGGAACTGGCCTTTAATTCTTTCTGGGTCAGTTTCTCACGCTGCTTATCTGGGTCATGTTCCCAGGCTTAGGCTGAGAGAGAGAGCCTTACTCTTGTGTTTGGCCCATTGGTCTGGAAAACCCCTGCTGTGGTAGGAGCATTGGCTCAGAGGAACCAGTAGGAGATATTTTTGGAGATTTTATAACGGTTTCACCAAAAACAAAAACAAAAACATAACACCAACACAAGAAATCCATTTTCCTTGTTCCATCTCGCATCATGAAGTAATTTAAGCACTGATGTCACTTTTTGTTCCTACACCATTTTTAAGGTTTATTTTTGTTTTTGTTTTTTTTTTTTATGTTTTCTCCTCCACTCTGCTTTGGTCTATGGAGTAACCAGAAATTTGGGGGTGCTGTACTACAGTTAAATTAACTTCATCCTGTGGATCTAAGCAATTTTAAAGCAAATTTTCTAGTGCAAATTATCCCTCCCTTGCTTGCTCTCTTGCACTAGGCTCTGCCCCTGCTGGGGGTAGGTGGTGCAGAAGCTTAGTTGGCCCTCATAGGTGGTGTTCTGTCTGTGAGTTTTACCTGCATGTTCTCATGCCTTTAAATTCACAGAAACTTTGTCAGGGAAGCAAGGGCAGGCTTTTATAATGAAAATAAAGAAGCTTTGAAGTGCTTTAATAATTCATTATAAGACCTAGAGTGCAGAAACAAAGCGTCTAAGGCGGTAAACGTCCTCTTCAGAATTTGGCTGTCCCACGTTTACTGCTGATTCTTTTCTGCCGGGCACCACTTCTCATGTATATATATGTAATCAGTATACAGATATGGATAGAGGTATCACAGGAATGCCTAGTCTCTCTCCTGTACTCAGGTATACCCCTTCAGGTGGCAGTTTGACTGATCCTGCAGGTCACTCTTCAGTAACAAGGTCCTGAGAGGGAGGTGCCAGGAGACGAGAAAGATAGAAAAATTGGAAATGGGGAAGATAAACCTGGGGACAGAAGGTCTTGTAAAAGCGATCTCTTATGCCAAACAAGGTTCTTAACAAGCACAACATCGCTGGACTTGGCGGTGCACACTTTTAATCCCAATGTTTGTAGACAGAGGCAGGGGGATCTCTGAGTTCAATGCCAGCCCATTCCACAGAGCAAGTTTGAGCACATCCTGGGCTACAAAGAGAAACCCTGTGTTGAAAAAAAAAAAAAGGTACAGCATCTTATCGATTATTTACAGGGGTGAAATGGGATAAAATCAGCAAGAAGCTAAACAAACAATGCCACCCAAGGACAGGTCATCTCAAGAGCATGACAGAACAAAGCACACAGCAGTGGCCTTGGGTCTGATAACCATAGCCCCAAATGTTGGGAAAAGTGGGGTTCTCAGAATATGTAGCCAGGCTTGCCCCAGGCCCTTAGCAGCTCTGCCAAGCATATTCCTGGTTACATTGGGGCCTCAAAGAAAAATCCTCAAGGCCCTGGCTCCAAACCATTACTGGCTCCTCCAAGCATATTCTTGGTTTAAAGAAGGAGCCATGCCTCTTCTCCACATGTATTAGGGCCTCAGGGAAAGTCTCAGATGCTCAACCCAGCCCTCCAAAGGAGAGAGCAATTGGAACAAATAGTTCACTGATAATTTTCATATGGACCCTTCCTGACAGCAACCGACCCACACCCACACAGGGATAGAGGGAGGGAAGGAGAGAGAGAGAGAGAGAGAGAGAGAGAGAGAGAGAGAGAGAGAGAGAGAGAGAGAGAGAGAGAGAACAAGGTGGAGGAGGAGAAGGAGGAAGGGGAGGATAAAGAGGGGGAAGGGAGAGAGAAAGAGCGAGAGAGAGAGAAGAAGAAAGAGGAGGAGGAGGAGGAAGAAGAGGAGAATAAACAAAATAGTTTTAGTTAATTCCTAAGGAGAATTTCCACTTGCTTAGATAGACGTGACTGAAGCCATCCAAAGCTAATAGATATAAGTGAGGGCACAGTTAACTAGCCTGCTCCATCAGTAGAAAGAAAGGCTTGTTGAGGATCAAGCTGCAAAGGGCAGCCCTCTCTCTCTCTCCTTCTGCCTCTCCCTCTCCCTCTCCCTCTCCCTCTCCCTCTCCCCTCCCCCTCTCTTGGGTAGAAGAAAGTAGAACCAAAATGGTAGGTAAGGAAGCACATTTATTTTTACGATGGTCTGTAGGGTTGGTTCTTTGAACTGGTACAGGACATTTGGACTGACCCTGAACTACTGCTCTGGCCCAAGAATTTTGTCCTCTGGGGCAGGTTTAGGGAGGTTGTTGTTACTTTAAGGGAGGCTCCCCCTAAGCAGAAAACAGCCTTTTGGCCATCTTTACCCAATAACAATCCTTCTGCTCACCCAGCCAAAGTCCTCCTGCTTAGGGCTTTGCACCATCACTGATAATTGGGTGCTACTTTGAACATAGTAATAGGCACCACTGCGCATGTGTTTATTGACTGAGTCTAGGTGTGGAAGGTGCAGTGGAAGGAAGCTGCACTCCACCTCAGATGAGGGACAGCAGAGGCTGTGGTGTGTTCATTTGCCTCCAGCACCAGTCTGCAGAGGGAGATACAGATTTACATTGGGAAACCACAACCAGATAGAACAGGAGTGGTGCCCTGCCTCCCAGTATGTAGCACAGTTTGACCTCTCTGAAGACCAGCACCCTGTTTCAAAGTGGTAGTGCAGAGAGGATGCCTCCCATGCTTAGTGGAAGAGGACTTGAATAAGATTCTGTCCAGGCGGCTCACCAGCTTTACTCATGTACCATACCTGGGTGCACACTTCCTCCTTTATCCTTAGGCTTTTTAACTGTTGGCTCTGCCCTTCTCTTTGTTGCTTGGTTTCATCAGTAAGCTCCTGCATGGAAATAAATAAAGTGTAGGGCTTTGGATGCCTCTGAATTGTGGGGCTTTTCAGTTAAGCAGTCTGTGTCCTTCCCACGCGGAGAAACCACAATGAAATACCTGAGGCAGTTTGCAAGGACAGAAATCTCAGTCTCTTCCCATGCTTTTTTTTGCTCAGGAGACAATAACACATCTTGGCAGGCCAGTGTGACAGGCCCAAGTGCTTAAAGCACAGAACAGGGTAGAGAAGAGGGAGACATTCTGCCCTGAGCCACCACAGTCTGTCACAGGCATGCCTTAATAATGCAGACCCCTGCCACAATGGACCACTGGAGGATACTCAACATCCAAACTATGGCAGGAGCCTATTAACTCTGGTGACCACTCACGTACAGGGAGAGAGCCCTTGAGTGGGAAGGGACTGGTGGGGCAGAGATTGTGAAAGTCAGCGTTTTTGAAGTGTCTTTATTCATTTGGGTTGATGTAGCCACTGTAGCTGCTATAGAATTCTTCCCATTTTAAGGAGTGTCTGAGCTGCTGGTGATGTCACATGCCATTAATCCCAGAGCTCGGGCTGCACAGGTAGGCAGATCTATGTGCCTTTGAGGCCAGCCTGGTTTATAGATTGAGTTCTAGGACAGGCAAGGCTACACAGAGAAATCTTGTCTCAAAGAAACACAAACAAATCCACAAAAGATTGTAAAAAGAATGTTTCTGAATGGACCAAGGGATTGGGAGTGTAAACCGTGAGCAGAACTTAGAGCTGACTTCAGTCTACTCCAGGAGGGTCACCATGGGAAGCTAGCCTCCCTCAGTCTGCTGCGGCTGTTCGCCCAAGGTTGGACATGATGTTTAATTACTACATCTCTAAGCACCTGCACAAGTCCTTGCGGAGATATGGACTACTTAGGTTTCCTCAAAAAGGGAAAGGGGAGCTTTGAGGCCTCAAAGAATCCATGGACTTGGCAGGCATCATGGGATCCTCATGGGGCCCTTGGTTGGTAAACTCCTCCTCTTTTCACCTAATGAAACAGTTGCCTAGGGGAAGAATCTTTGGAGGAGCATATGTGCCTGTATATAGCCCAAAGGAAGTCCTCAGTGGTATACGTTCGTGACCGTGACCCCTGCTTTGGGTGACTCTCTGTATTATAACCTTATGAAGCTGAGTGGAATGGTTCCATAGTGTGCCTGTTCATAAATTGAGCACTTAATCCCCGAACAGAATAGCTGCTTTGGAGTTATCCACAGTCCTGTGGTGACTTCACTAAACTCCATGGTTCGACAAGCCAAACTAAATGGAATTCTTTGTTATGTCTTCTATGTTTGAGGTGGACAATCCCTTCTGCCAAGCTCCTCTGTGAAAGTCACCTGGCACATGAGACCTAAAAGAAACCGACAGAGTAAAAGAGATGGGTTGCAAGGCGGTACCTGTCTGGGGAAAGGAGGCAGGAGCATCTTCCTCTGTGAGGCATGCAATGGCGCATCCCCTACCTATGGTGATAGTTTTATGGCCACTGCTACAGATAATGAAGCCTGTACCTTTGGCTCAGCAGTTGGCTCATAGGAATCTTGCCTGACTAAGGAAGAATTGGAATGGGAAGTGGACATATGGAAGGTGTCCACCTAGGACACAGCAGCAAAAGCAAATAGAGGGAAGCTGGTCCAGAAGCTCTGAATGGGGTCCTGTCAAAGGCTCTTTTATTTGCCTGCTTCAACTGTTGTCTCAGAGGACTATTGCCTCTGTCTGCTAGCCTAGGCTTGGTCCTGGAAGTTCCTTACTTCTGTACACTCTAACCCAGGGCTAAGATGTTTTCAGACTCTGAGACTTACTGCTAAATAAACTCACCCTTCCTTGTTCTCACTGAGCTCCAACTCCAAGAACGAGCCCAGATTTGAATTCATTATTTCATGCTCCCTGTGTCTAAGGTCCCCGGTCTGTTGATTGGATGAGTCTGAACATGTGGCTGCCTGAAAGCTATCTTGTGATTCTGTTGTGTGTATCTATCCCTATGTGTGTCTGTCTCTTCTGTGTTATGATGAGTTCCTGCTATCTGAGGGGTGTGTGTGTGTGTATGTGTGTGTGTGTGTGTGTGTGTGTGTGTATGTATGTATGTGTGTGTGAAAACTGTCTCTATAATTCAGCTTGTGCTGTCACCTTTCCTCTGAGAGCCTGCCTTGCCCTCCAGGAAATTCTTTTGCATGGGAAATGGCAGAGAAGGAGATCTTCCCTGTCAGCTGGCCCTCAGGCAACCTCAGAGCAGAGGAACCTAACAACACAGCTCTCACACTCTCAAGTCCTAAGACACAGACATGGAAGGCAGAGCAGGGAAAATACCTCAAGTCAGCCTAGGCTGGTTACTTAGAGCCTCAAAAGAATACAATGTAGCTTCAATTTCCCTGTCTACCTGTCTGTCTGGGGTCTGGCTTGGCGCCCTGCCTTCTTCTGAAATCCAAAATTGGCCCCATGCCTGAGAACCAGGTGAGAGTTTGGTATGAACCTTGTCTCCTGAGTTCAGAGTTTCCTGCGAGGTGGAGTGCGGCTTCTGGTGTCCTCTTGGGTCCCAAACACACAATGAGTACTAAGACACTGTAGGGAGTAACCCCACCTCCAAAAATCAGCCCTTTAGCTTTGTGTCCACAGAGAGTGGCAGGTGAAGGCTGATTCTGGCTACTGGGACCCTGTTTGTTGCAGTGACCACACAGGGGAAGAGCTGAAACATCGTGGGCCCCTCTCGCTGGTGCTTGGCCTCCCTATCCCCTATGCTCACTCTCATGCTGCCTTTGGGACCCCTGAGTTGGCCCCAGGCAAGGCATTCATGCCAACTCTCATGAGGCCTTTGGAGATACACTAACCAGTGTCAATACTGCATTCTCTTAAAAGGTCTAGATCAGGAAAAGGGCCTTTGCCAGGTATAAACTGCCCACTGTGACTCAGAAAGGGCAGCAACATAGTCTGCCTCTTGGGCATGGCACAAAATGGCACCTCTTTCAAGTCCCTGGATGCTGAAATTCTTGCATCACAAAATGGTTCTGAGCCCTTGCCCCAAGTCCCTGGGTACCAAAAAAACCCACCTGCCTATTTCCCTCAACCTCTCCCTGTTGGGCATGGAACAAAATGGCTTCCCCAACAAGTCCCCAGGTGCTGGAATACTTGTGTCACAAAATAGCTCTGAGCCCCTACCCAAGTCCCCGGAATGCTGGATAAAGTACCAGGCTCCTTCCCTTCAGGAACCTCATGAATTGGCTCCTGACGCCCCAGGTCCTGCTTTCAGATATCTCCATGGATGTAGATGGAGATTGAGGGGGCTGATGACCACAGTCACTGTGAATTTTGCTTTAGAACCAAGAACAAGATATACACTTGCTTGACCCTTTAGGCCTGTGCTTCAGCCCTGAGGCCCTGACTTGCACATTGACCAGGAAATTCATGTGACCTCTGCTCTCTAGAAAACGCTGAAGTAGACCCCATGTACTGATTTCCCCCAGGAAAGACTAGAGGGAGGGTAAGGGGCTCATTCCCAGAAGAAGTCCTACTCTGGGGCAGCACACACCACAGCCACTGAACTGTACTCCTGGGGTCACCCTAAGGTGTTCCACAGCTCCCTCTCGGGACCTAGTTTTATCCTGTCATTTAAACAGTCCTCTTTTCCCTGGGGAATGCCTCAATGTGGCACCTTTGCAAAGGCCCTAGTCAAGGAGAGTATGGGGCCCGTTTGTCCATGTGGTTCCTGTTTATCATTGTGGGCCCCATTTGGTTCTTGGCTGACCAGGGGTATCAGCTGTTTCATTAGGGGACCACCTCTCCTAAAGTACTCACCTTCCCCTCAGTAAGCATGGGGGGCCCATCTTCCTTCCAGGAACATCACAAAATGGTGGTTAGTTTCCCAACAACCAGGATGTGTGTTGTGAAGGATGGGGGTGGGGGGCTCCAGACTGGCCTTAAGAGGGAGGCGTGCTCCAAGTTCCAGGCACCTCAGAAAATAAGTCTAGCACCCCGACCCCAACCAAGTATGAAGATACTGGCATAAACACACACTGCGAGACTTCTTGTGGGAACGAGCCCCTTCCCCTCTCTCTGTTCTTTCCCTGTGGTAATCAGCCCATGGAGTCTATTTCAGAGTTTTCCAGAGAGAAGAGGACATGTGACTTTTTTGGTCAATGTCCAAGTCAGGGTCTCAGAGTCCAAGCGCACAGGCCTAAAAGGTCAAGCAAGTGTGCATCTTGTTCTGGGTCCTAAAGCAAAGTTCACAGTGACTGTGGTCATAAGCCCCCTCAAACCTCTGCATCCCCATCTACATCCATGGAGATATCTGGATACTGGACCTGGGGCCCACAGCAATATTTCAATATGCCTAGAAAATTATCAATAGCTTGTTTTAGCTTCCCAAGAACACTAGGGTATCAGAGCTAATTTCTCATGTGTCAGGAATGAAGAAGGGCACACTGTGCTTTTTGGATTCAAGGTTTAGAGGGCAGGAGGCACAGTCAGTTGTGTGAGTTTCCAGGAATCGGAAGTATGCTACTTCCTTTGTATGGTTCAGAATCAGTTTCTTTTTTTTTTTTTTTTCCTTTTTTTCCCCCAAGACTTATTTATTTATTATATATACAGTGCAGTGCTCTGCCTGCATATACACTCACAGGCCAGAAGAGGGCATCAGATTACACTGTAGATGGTTGTGAGCCACCATGTGGTTGCTGGGAATTGAACTCAGGACCTCTGGAAGAACAGTCAAGTGCCCTTAACCACAGAGCCATCTCTCCAGCCCCAGAATCAGTTTCTTGCTTCAGTACTTTTTGTCAGGTTCCTGGACCTTTCCTTTTTTTTTTTTTTTCCTGTTTTTTTGAGACAGGGTTTCTCTGTGTAGCCTTGGCTGTCCTGGACTCACTTTGTACACCAGGCTGGCCTTGAACTCACAGCGAGCCTCTTTCTCCCAAATGCTGGGATTAAAGCCGTGTGCCACGAGGCTCCTCAGTTTCTTGGACATGTAGGTAATGGACACTACATCTGGGAACTGAGGGGCTCCAGATGCCTAGGCCTGAGACCATGTTGTGGAATTCTTGAACCTTTACAAAAGGGACTCTACTTCCGGAGACTGAGGGGCTCTGGGTGCCTAGGGCTTGAGGCCATTTTGTTATGTTCCTGGGCCATTGTAAGGGACACTAATTCTGGGACTGAGGGCCTCTGGGTCCCTAGGGCTCGAGGCTATTTTGTGAAATGGCTGTACCTTTAGGCAAGGGAAACTCTATCTGGGTTCCCAGTGGTTGAAGCCATTTTGTCAATTTTCTGGAATGTAGAGTGTCAATCAGGTGTTTCTGATTTCAGGCCCTTCAAAGGAACTGGGTTGCTAAAGCTGGGTTTCAAGTATTCATGAATTGGGTGGGAGGGGCCACTCAGAGCCATTTTCTGAGGTGCCTTAAGAATTGTTGCCATACTATGCTGTTTGCATACACGGCCTTGTAGCTTTGAAAACAGTCGTTAAATTCCAGGAAGAGTGACAGATAGACATAGCATTCTAAATTCCTGCAATGATTTAGGGGGTGAGTTCCTGGGAACAGATAGACTAGTCTTCAGAATCTGCAGGAAAATGCAGGGGCCTACTGTTTCGACTTTTTTATTTTCTCACTTTTTGAGACACAGTCTATTGGTATAACCCTGGCTGTCCTTGACTCACTTTGTGGACCAGAATGACCTCGAACTCCAAACAATCCACCAGCCTTTTCCTCTTGAATGCTGGGTCTAAAGGCATGCGCCACCAAGGCAGGCATCCTTTTGGCTTTTGAGTTGCCCTTGCTAGCCATTTCCTGAGCTGACTCATCTTGACTTTTGTCTCTTCTTTCAGGAAGATGAGCCTTTGGATCATGGGGTACCACCGGAGGCAAGAGGGAGCCAGGCATGTTTGACAGAGGAGGTAGGTATTAGCAACCAGGGAAGCTGTCCTGGTCATTAATGAACATGTGAGAAGGCCCTGTCCCCCAGAGACAGGACTGCATAAAGCATGCATGGCTCTGTGCTGATGCCTAGAGAACCATGATTGGGAGCTGCCACTCCTGCCGTGGAAAACGGGGGTTCCTGGAAGGGGAGATAAGATGCACTTCGGATGGACTGTGGAAACTCATAAGAGAGCAGAGAGGAGGCCAGGACAGGTGACCATGCCTGCAGATTCTGCCACAGGGCATGATAGTCCGTGCCCCAGACTCAGCAAGAGCTTAGTGTGGGCTGAAAGGGCCTCTCTCAGGATAAGTGGTCCACAAATAGTGCTGCCTCATGTCCTGGTTACCATGCCAGCCAGGAGGGGTGTGCCCAGGGTCTCCTCATTGGAGATTTAGCACAGGAGCCTGAGAGCAGACTGTGATGGCTCTGGTCCAGAAACAAGCACTTCAGATCATCTGGGTCAGATGGTCTGGTTTCCCTGAAAGAGGATCCCATCATCCTAAGGGTGAGAGTCAGACTTGAGAGTGGATGACAGAAGACACAGTGCAGAAAGAGGGACCCACAGCTGTCCCCTCGTGGTGAGGGAGCACTGTTCCATACCGGTTCCCAGTTGCTGGAGTCAGCCCTTTGCCCAGTAGGGCACTGTAGACAAACACCCAGGAGCTATTTTTAGAGGTCCAGTTATCCCTGAAAGTGGCTTTTCATTAGGCATGTATGTAGGACCTAAGAGAGGACTGTAGGAGCCCCACCCTATCTAGAAGGCACCCAAATGGTATTTCCACCAATGTGTACTTGGAAGAGCAGGCCGATCCCACTCCATCTCCAAGAATTCAGTGCATGGTGCCATTTGGGGACTTCAGAAAGAGGAGGGGACCAAGTGTCTGTCAGTGAAGCTTGAGCTCTGAGTCCTTACCAGAAACTGTACCGCAGACATACAGGCATTGCAGGCAGACAGGCAAAGAGGCAGTCAGGCAGACAGGCAGACAGACTGGGATAATCAAGCTACTGTGTATAGGTTTAACAGTGGTTTTTCCTTTCTGATTTTGTTGAATTGGATATTTTCTCTCTGCCTTTTAGTTAGTTTGATTAAGTGTGTGTCTTTTGTCTATCTTGTTAACTTTCTTAAAGAACCGCCCCTTGATTCGTTCACTCTTGGTATTGTCCTCTGTTTCTAGTTTGTTGACTTCAGCTTGAGTTTGATTATGTGCAGCCATCTACTCCTCTTGTTTGTGTCAGCCTTTTTTGTTGTGAAAGCTTCCAGAGGAGCTGTTAAGTGGCTAGTATGGAATGTCCCCAATTTCTGTATGAAGGCGCTTAGTGCTACAAACTTTACTCTTAGTACTGCTTTCATTGTGTCCCATAAGCTTGGGTATGTTGTGCCTTCATTTTCATAGAATTTTAGACAGTCTTTAATTTCTTTCTCATTTCTTCCCTGGCCCAGTAGTCACTGAGTAGGGAGTTGCTCATTTTCCATGATTGTGTAGGGTTTTTGTTATTTCTGTTGTTGAGATCCATTTTAACCCATGGTGATCTGAGAAAGCACAAAGGGTAAATTCAATTTTTTGTATGGTTACGGTTTGCTTTGTGACCGATTATATACTGCCAATTTTCTAGAAGGTTCCATGTGGCACAAAGAAGAGAGAATATTCCTTTGTGCTTGGGTGAAAAGTTCTGTAGATAGAGGCAGGCGGATCGCTGTGAGTTCAAAGCCAGCCTGGTCTACAAAGTGAGTCCAGGATGGCCAAGGCTACACAGAGAAACCCTGTCTCGAAAAACCAAAAAAAAAAAAAAAAGTTCTGTAGATAACCATTGGGTCCATTGGATTCATTCCATCTGTTGGTTTCATTATTTCTCTATTTTGTTTCTGCCTCTGTGATCTGTCCATTGGTTAGAGTGGGGCACTGAATTCTCCTACAATTGAGGTGTGTGCATCATTGAATGATTTTGGCCTTAATAGCAAGTTTGTTCTGGTTTTGTTTTTGTTTTTGTTTTTGTTTTTTGTTGTTGTTGTTGTTGTTTTTCGCTCTTTTTTTAAAAAAGAAATCTGGGTCCCCTTGTATATTGTTCAAAGATGTTCTGAATTGGAATGCCCTCTTGGTAGGCTTTTACTTTGGTGAGAATGGCATATTCTCCCCCATCTCTTTTCATTAATTTTGGTTGAAATTCTATTGCTTCATGCTGTACTACTCTATTAAAGAGCTGGCTCTGGAGTTGGATTAGACACCCTGTCTCCCAACCCAAGCATGCTTGTTCTAAAATTTCCTCCAACATACCTGCCCTGGGTCAGGAGATCATCTGACACTAGGACAAACATAGAAAACAAAGCTAAAGAGCCCAAGGAAAAACACTAGGTGACTTCAAAGGGCTAAAATATAAGCGGTATGTTAGTATCTTAATGAAAAAGAATTTTAAATATGTATTTATTATTTAGACAGCATGTGTGCCTGCATGCCAGAAGAGGGCACCAGATCTCACTATAGATGGTTGTGAACCACATGGTTACTTACTGGAAATTGAACTCAGGGTATCTGAGCCATGATTTGTAGTCTTATTGAATATCGTTAAAAATCCGTAAAGAAAACTGAAACAACCTGCTGTTAGCATTTTCTGAGTTCCTGTAGATGTTGGGTTTTTATAGTTTTCTGTTTAATGCCATCTAGAATACAGATAATTTTATTATTCTACAACTGAATGGCTTCCATGAGAAATACTGAATAAGCTTTGCAGGGTATCTGCCTATATCTGCAGACACACACAAACGGGTTAAAATATAAAATAAAACCCTCAGTCTGAACTATCCTGTTTGTAAGGACCAAACAAACTCCCATTGGAAAAAGAAACTCCACTTTGCAAAGGAAACTCCATTTTGTGTTCAACCTAGCCAAGGGCTGAACCCTGATTCCAGGACTAAACACAAACTAGCCTAAACAGAAAAAATATTTCCTTGGCAACACAATCAGCTCACCTTGGGAAAGTCCAAATACACTCTCTGCTGGTCAAGCTGAGCAGCTGGTGGTCTGGCACATAGCAACAACCAATTAGGAGAGGCCAGGCCAAAGTTCCTAATGCCCCCATGACTGTTTCAGCCAATCGTTTCTATAGGCCAACTGGCCCCTACACCTATTACCCAACCATGAAACTCTAAGTCTTGTAACTCTCTGCTTGCAGTTTTTCTGCCCAGATGTCATCCAATCATATAGTGAAGAACCCATTTCTTTGTCTAAAACCTATAAAAAAAAAAACCTCAATTGACACTCCAGGCCACTTCCCTGCACCTCCTGTGTCAGTGCATTGGAGGTGTGTCCTGGGTTCGAACCTGCAATATAAACACATTCTTGCCACTGCATTTGGACTCGGCCCCTGGGTGGTCTGTTCCGAGAGTCTCTCAAAATTTGGGCATAACATTGTTAATAACTCCAAATATGCCTACTTAAGATAACTAGAGGAGGACTCGTGAACACTTAATATTTTTTTCAAAAAGGAGATAGGTAAGACGATTGTCCCTTCCTGGGAATATCCTATCCAAATGCAGCCCACCTAGGAAAGCACTCACAGCCCCACCCACAAGAGTTGCTGCAGCACACACAAACAGGCTCCCTCTTCTCCACTGCATTCAGTAGTTTTGCCAACACTTTACACTTCACCCAGCCCTCATCTTGTCCATCAACTGGCAAGACAGGAGGCAGACCTGTCACTGCTCAAAGCTCCTGCCTTAGCTTGCAAGCTCTGCCCACTATGCCTACATCATCAGCCTCAGCTGCACCTTAGCATCAAGCCCAGCCAACCACTACTACCTAAGTCATCACAGCCCCACTCACAACAACTCCAGCACAAGCTACCCCAGCAGAGACAGCTTCTGTTCCCCCATCCCCCACCTACAACTCTATAACTCAGGACTCACAGCATCTCCCTGAGAATGTACAATACTTCCCCCCACAGGCAGGGTTCTCCACCTGTGGGTCACGACCCCTACACCAGCTATGTATGTTATGGTTCCATTTGTAACAGTGGCCAAATTCCACTTGTGAAATAGCAACGAAACACATGAGGGGCTGTGATAAAGAGTCACAGCATTAGGAAGGTTGAAAACCACTGCCCTTCCCTGACCTTTGCAACCACAGCCCCCACCCACTACTCTACCTCAGCAGGTCACAGTGCCCCGCTGCTACAGGTGTTCTCTGCCAAATGAAGGTCAGGTAAGGATTCAGCCTTCTGCCCCCTCCTCAGAAAGTGACCACCCATATCATAGCCTTGGCCTAGTGCTCTGAATTCCCTGTACACTTATCTCACCACTCAGACAGCCCAGCCCACAACAACTGCCACAGCAGAAACAGCCCTGGACACACTTCTCCTTCAGCGGTTCTGGGCAACATTAAGTAGGGACCAAAACGGATACTGACATAATCCAGCACTGAGCTAAAGGGCAGACCTCAATCAAGCCCTGTATCAGCAAGAGAGCTCAGCCCACCACTCTTCAGTCAGCTCTCACAACCCCACACTAGTATACACCTACATAGCCCTCTCCTGCTCTTAGGGTGACCCTTCCTCCTCTCAGGTCAACATCCAGAGCCCAGCCCAAGTATGTAAGTGATCACCTAGCCTCCCACCCTGGCAACCCCTTACCTCCATACTGCAGGATCCATAGTGAGGTCCTCAACACCTCACCACTTCCTGCTTCCTTAGTAATCAGGTTGGCCCCTCACTTCCAGTTTGGGCCCCACACCCCTGCCTGAGTCTGTCTACCTCCCTGCCTCAGCTCTAAGCATTTTAGAACACTGTCCCCGCCCCACCTCCAGTCCCCTGGCCAGTACCTGTTCCCAAAAACACAAAGTTGCCTTCTCTAGCTCTTACTAGGTCCAGATCCACCGA
>NW_026131797.1:0-33549 GCF_903995435.1 Acomys russatus | reverse complement strand
ACTAAGTCCCCTCCTCCCAATACTCTTGACCTCCGGAACTTATGGAATTGGACTATTTGTTTTCCCTCCACCTGGCTTGCTTCTGACAAACAGCACCTGATCTGCAACAGAGATCATTCCTGTCCCTGGACTTTAGAAGTCTTTCCCTTTTCCTGGTTTTGTTGAAGGAAGATACACATGGAAAAGAAGTAAGGTTGAACCCTGCCTATTAGCTGAAAAGAACCTTTGCCTCCCAAGCTCTCAATATTCTAGAAATGAAAGCTTGCTGACAGCCACAGATGTTAAAGGGATTTCTTCCCCTATCAGGCTTTCAGATGAAAGGGCAGCCTCGGAAGTCTCTTTGAGCACAACTGTGTAAGCAGGATATCTACTGAAACTGTGTATGTACTTCACTACTTTGATAACTAGGAAATACTGTGTTTGTTACTTTATTCCTTTGTCATAAAGCTTTGTACACAAATATAAAAATAAAAGGGGCTGGAGGGATGGCTCAAAGGTTAAGGGCACTGACTCCTCCTCCAGAGGTCCTGAGTTCAGTCCCCAGCATCCACATGGTGGCTCATAACAGTCTATAGTGTGATCTAATGCCCTCTTCTGGCCTTGGGGGCAGGGAACATGCAGACAGAACACTGTATACATAATGGTAAATAAAAAATATTTTAGAAAAGAATATAAAGTAATACTTTATATTTATTCTTTATGTTTACCAGAATTCTTTATTTACTTGAGGCAACATGGGGTGCAGGGATATAAAACAGATAAGTTGGTATGAATATTATTGTTAGCTTGAAGATTATCAATGGTGAGGAAGACACACTATCAAATTTTAACAAGGCATGAGAACAGTACCAATAGAACTTAGGATCTTGTGTGTCTTTCTGGTAGGAGAATCTGACTAACGGTGTTGTTTGGTGTTGGATTCATTCTCTAATAAAGTAGGATTTTTTACTTGTAACCTAAGGAATGAGAAATCTGTCTGACTAAAAAAAATTACATAAAGAAAGAAGGCAAAAATCAGAATGTAATGAAAGTTGGAGGGAAAGCTTGAAAAAAGAGTTTTCTAGCATCAGGCTGCAAAGAAAAACCCCTATTTACATAAGTCATGAAGGCTTAGTGAGCCATTTACAAGCTTGGACTTGGGGGAATAAACAGGCTACTAACTGACCACTTTTAGCAGTAAAGTACGTGGAAATAATTTTGTTTTGGAAAGAACATGTGTTGGTGCTGTAAAAGTGGTTTGCATATTAGAGCTCAGATGGAGGAACTGAGTTATATGTATAGAAATGAGCCTTACACAATTGTGTGAGAATCCAAATTGTAAAGGTCTAGATGGAAATCTATAAAGATGAGTACACAGGCACTGGAGGGAACCCCTGGATGCTCATAGAAAGTCTGTGATACTCTGTGTCACCATTTCTTTTGTGTCCCTAGGATCTGAAACTGCCAGTTAGCAGGCCAACAGTTAATAAAATAAGAGGGGGAGGTAATACCCCTCAGGAACAGTCATAGGGGAGGGAAAAGGGGAAAATGGGAGGGAGGGAAGAATGGGAGGACACAAGGGATGGGATAACCATTGAGATGTAACAAGAATAAATTAATGATAAAAAATTAAAAAAAAATATGCTACTTGGTTCACTCATTGTTTTGTCTATAACATACCTTTTATCATTGCCTATTCTGTGCATTTTCTTCCTTTATTAAAATATTTAATGAGGGCTTGGGGAGATGGCTTGGTGTTTGAAAGCACATACTGGTGTTTTTTTTTTTTTTTTTTCAGAGAATCCAGATTCACTTGTGAGCAGTCATATTCAACGAATCACAGTTCCTTGTAACCCCATTTCTAGAGGATCCAATATCTTTTTCTAGCATCCTATATGGTGCACATACATATACTCAGGCATACACATACACATAAAGTACACACACGAATCAGGAAGGTTTAAACTATGTTTATTGAATGCATCCTATATGAAAATATTTGTCATGTGTGCAGGTGCATTTGACAGTTTTGCTTACGTATACACTCTAAATAGATCAGTTCTACTCTACAGCAGGGCTGAGCTAGAGTGTCATAATGAATAGTACTGTTTAGTAATAATTTAGTATTCATAAAGATCTTGATAATGTGAAGTTTTTAATACATATTCTTCTGTGTGCCAAGACAATTTCGTTTCCATGGAGACAGTGTCTTATTAGGACAGATTTCCACAGTAGCTTCAGACATAGAGCCGCTTTGATGCTTCTTGGATAACGTGCCATCATATTCCCCGTTTATGGTCCTCACCAACTTCTTTGGCCTCTGAGCCCTATTTACACATTAACGTTTCAAAGTTAAGATTGGTTTGAAGCCATACAAACAGGTGTACTATTCACTTCTTGCTTTCTTGGGCTTTGGGGAAGTTATGCTGGATGTGAGTGCAGGCGTTGTGAAGTAGAGGAGGGGCTC
Source organism: Acomys russatus (assembly GCF_903995435.1). Classification (NCBI taxonomy): domain Eukaryota; kingdom Metazoa; phylum Chordata; class Mammalia; order Rodentia; family Muridae; genus Acomys; species Acomys russatus. Next base: position 31,103 of record NW_026131797.1, on the reverse strand, counting down.
ACAGCGGGAATATGGATTCCTCTTACACTCTATAGTTTTGCTTTTCATATCTTTCGCTTCCTGTCTCCACCCTGCTTCACCTAGTTCATGTCTGCCATCTCACAGGGCTGCTTTATTAGTACTATTTAGCAAGGGTATGGAAATCTTATTAGATTTCATATGAATCACCAATGCAAAGTTGATTATCTATTACCCACATATTAGATGTTAGATCTTTAGACACAACTTAGATCGTCCCTCTCGAGCTCACTGTCTTAGCCAAATGCGAATCCCACAGCTTTGCCAGGCCCCATGCTAAGCATTTTTCCCGCACACCAGGTCTTGAGCTGAGCGTTCTCATCTGTGTAAACAGCTAATTATTGCAAGGGGGCAGATAATTCAAAAATACCATTATTGTCTTCTTTGGGCGGTTACGATAGCTCCTTATTTTAACTCGTGATATACTTAGTGTTCAAGTCCACCCCCTGACACTAGTCCTAGAGCACAGGTTCAACATGCCATGGAGTATGAAGTGTCATGTCGATGACACAGTCCTTCTCCCATCTTAGGGAACTTAGTCTCTTCTTTTGTTTGTTTGTTGTTGTTGTTGGATTTTAGGGGCTATGAAAGAATACTTTTTTATTATTTATTTTTTATTAATTTATTCTTGTTACATCTCAATGTTTATTCCATCCCTTGTATCCTCCCATTCTTCCCTCCCTCCCATTTTCCCCTTGTTCCCCTCCCCTATGACTGTTCCTGAGGGGGATAACCTCCCCCTGTATATTCTATAGGGTATCAAGTCTCTTCTTGGCAACTTGCTGTCCTTCCTCTGAGTGCTACCAGGTCTCCCCCTCCAGGGGACATGGTCAAATGTGAGGCACCAGAGTCATGAGAAAGTCATATTCCACTCTCCACTCAACTGTGGAGAATGTTCTGACCATTGGCTAGATCAGGGTAGGGGTTTAAAGTTTAGTGGCTGTATTGTCCTTGGTTGGTGTCTTAGTTTGAGCAGGACCCTTGGGCCCAAATCTGCCTATCATAATGTTCTACTTGTAGGTTTCTAGGACCCTCTGGATCCTTCTACTTTGCTATTCCATGGGGCTTGGAACTAAACAGAGAATTCTCAACAGAGGAATATCAAATGGCTGAGAAACACTTAAAGAAATGCTCAACCTCTTTAGTCATCAGGGAAATGCAAATCAAAACAACTCTGAGATTCCATCTTACACCCATCAGAATGGCTAAGATCAAAAACTCAAGAGACACCACATGCTGGCTAGGATGTGGGGAGAGAGGAACACTCCTTCATTGCTGGTGGGAATGCAAACTAGTACAGCCACTTTGGAAATCTATCTGGTGCTATCTCAGAAAACTGGGATTAGGGCTTCCTCAAGACCCAGCTATTCCACTCCTTGGAATATACCCAGAAGATGCTCCAGCACACAACAAGAACATTTGCTCAACCATGTTCATAGCAGCCTTATTCATAATAGCCAGAACATGGAAACAGCCTAAGTGTCCCTCAGTAGAAGAATGGATAAAGAAACTGTGGTACATATATACTATGGAATACTATTCAGCTATTAAAAACAAGGAATTTCCGAAATTTGTGGATAAATGGATTGAGTTAGAAATGATCGTAATGAGCGAGTTAACCCAGAAGCAGAAAGACTCAAATGGTATATACTCACTTATATCTGCATACTAGCCCAAGGGGCATGTCCCATGAAAGCCTTCACTTACCAGGAAACTGAGACAGAGGGGAGGACATCCTATTGGGACTTTAGTCTCTTCTTTTAATTATGAAGGAAGGTAGCTGTTTTAATTATGAAAAGAGTTCTGTTTTCCCCAGTTGTATCCAATTACATCACTGCTTAATACTGGATATTCAATAGTGTATGTCATGCCATATAATGATAGTTCCAGACCATTTGCTACCATATTTTTCAAAATCTATTTGAAACTGATAATGTTACCATTTACACTCATGCTCCCCCTTCCTCTCTCTTCTTTTATTCTAGAAGCTGTTTTTTCCCCTAGTATATTAGTTCTATGCTACTTCAACAGAGCTGAGCTACCTTCAATTCCCAACACAGAATCCACATCCCTTGCTGTACTTTACAATGGTCGCTACTGAAAGTTCTTATAATATCATGTCCAACTCTGACACAGTGTTAATGTTTATTATAAATAGGCATTTATTCAGCAGGACCCTAAAGGGTCATTTTTGCTGTATGAGTTGCTAATGTTTAAAGAGCAGGAATCCACCCTTTTCTGTTGCTGCCCCATTATTAATTTCACTCATTGATTTCCTGACATTAGTTAACCATGGCACCTAGAACGGTGTCTGAAAAAAGCAAAAGGCAATATATCATTTTGGAGTGAATACTAGAATATAATACACAAACACATTTCATTTTTTTCATTTTCTAAAATAATAGCTGCAAGTGTCTCTTCATGAAGTGATGAAACATTGAATCTGTTAAATAGAAAATTACTGTGAAAGATGTCAGATGATAGAGTTTAAATGTTGAATAGTTAATAATTGTTACCCTTTATGCAAAACTGTCTCAATGTCATCTTAAAATGGCGGTAATGATAATATTTATAATGAAAATAAGAAGTAGTCATTTAATGAAGAATTTATATTGCAGACATCTGAATCAGTCCTGTATGACATTACTTAAATCTATCCTTAGAATTCTTTTGTATAATACTATTTGTATTAATGTTATTCTAATACTATGTGTGAGGCACACTTGAGCATTATATATATGCATTTATTTTACATAACAGAATCATTAGAAAGACTAAATGAAATATTTATGAGACATACTATAAACAGAGTTCACCAGAATACAGGTATTAGATCTGTCATTATTGCATCTGACTGATATGAATAAAAAAAAAACAAAACAAAAACACTGAGTGCCGGCAGAGCTGAGTCATGCTGCTTGATGCTGCACACTTAATTCATTTTAGTTAAGTATCCAGAATCTGCTCTAAATCCTTAAATGTCTTCATCACACACACTTTGTTTCATGCCCCTTTGCAGTAATCCACTGTTACTCAGTTTCACTAGGGAGAATTTGGGCACAAGTGACAATGCAGATTTAGTATTCAAGGCACTATAACACTGCCTGGTCAGAGGAAAACATTACTTTGCATTCTAATAGTGTGAGTAAACTGCAGAGTTCATAAATTGTTCTTACTCCCTCTAGGCCTATAAAATTATATTTTTAAATATGTTTACAGGCTCAAAAATCAGAACTATGGTGTAGCATAAGTGGTTTTCTTTGACATGTGTTTCTGATATGGTTTAATAAATGAAAAGTAATTATTTATTTCACAGAATTGTGTGAAATAGAAGAGACAATATCCTGTGGTCATTTACAACTATTGAAGAAAATAGCTACAATGGTGAGATCTTTTCTAAGCAGCAGAGACTCTCAAGGGACAGTTGAATACATTTACCTGTTATGAAGTAAATAGCATTCTGGATGAAATACAATGGGGCATGAGACATAGTAGAATGTATTAAGCTTTTAAATTATTTTTTTGCAAAAAACCAAATTTCTTTTTTCTAATTTCTTTTATTTATTTTGTGGTGTAGAGCACTTTTTCTGTAGCACAGATTCCTCTCTTACCTGTTAGGCTGGTCAAGCAGAGCCCTTTTGTATTTAACTTCAGGTACTTTCCAACTTCATTTTGTAAAACTGACTTTTCTAGCACTTAAAAAAAAACAGATATCAAATACTTCATAGTAATAATAATCTATTTAAAAATTATAAGTTCGCTTCCAAATTAGAGTAAGTTGAAAATAGAGAGGTCTTTTCATACCTCAACTTGTAAGAAGGTGCTTACTTAATTAAAAATGAAACAAAGCAAAACAAAGACCAAAACAGTAATGTGGAAGATAAGGATTTTGGACCAACACTTTATTAAAAAAAAATAGCTATTATTCAAAAAATTTACATATATTAATTTAGTTTGTTAGTCACTGAGAATATGTGCATGTACATGTGCCTGCGTGTATGTGTGCGCATGCGCGCGCGCGCGTTTGTGTGTGTGTGTGTATGTATACATGTCAGAGGGCAGCTTGCAGACATCTGTTGTCTCTTTCTCTCATGTGCGTCGTGGGAACAGAACTTATGTATCAGGCCTACCAGGAAGCACCCTTTTACTGGTGAACCATCTCACCAGCCAATAAAATCAATTCTATACTAAGCTTTGCTATGATCTAGGCACCATCTATGTGATGGGAACATATACAGTTCTTCATGAAGTTTGCATTCTGAAATGGAACTATATTAAGGAAAAAATGAGTCTGTGTTAGAATGCTATTTTGTCACCCTCTGTTTGTTACTGGAATATTTGAACATTATTTAAATACTTAGATAATATTTATTATTTCATTTAAACAATGTATCCTAATAACGTGTTTATTGAATAGTTTCCAAGGTGGTACTTATGTGCAATCCCAGTATTTAGGAAGTGAATAAAAAAAAAAAAAAATAGGAGTTCAAGGCCAGCTGGCTACATGGAATGTTTTCTCAAAAAGCAAATACAAGCAAAATAATACGCAAGGATAAAGTTTCCACTTGTGACTGCTTCAACATTTGGGAAGATGCGCCTGTTTTCGTTATAGATTGCACCACTTAGTTGGATTTCCGCCTCCTCCATGCTTGATGATGTTCTGCTAAGGGGACGAGTGCACGCATCGGCGTGTGAGTTAATGGAAGATGAAGGAGATGATGGAAGTAGTTGGAATCTAGATCTGAGTTTAATCTTCTAACAATCTCTAGAAGGGAAATAATACCGGGCCTATAAAATTTACAAATTTGTGAGGTAAAGGGTGTGTTCTTTTACATCCCTTCTTCATATTCTCTTAGAAAAATGGAGGTGTGCACTCTAGAGATCTCTTTTTCCTCAATATTTACCAACATTCTCAGACCGAGAAAATATCTTGCTAAGATACTACATATATTACTAATTTATTATAGTAATTTATGATAATATTATATATACTAATATATTAATTACATATTATAGAACATATGAAAGATAATATATAACTTATTATATATAACTTACACTTTGTATAGTCTCAAATCCTAATTAGGTTTTATATATATATATATATATATACAATATAGAATATAATTATATAATATCAACTTTTTTCTCCTCTTCTTCTCCTGTTGAGGCTCTTCATCTTCCCAACAGGTCACCTGCATATTGCCTTGTATTGTGTGCATATGCGAACCAATAAATTCAATTAGGATTTCTTGGATCAGCATGAATGGAGACTTATTTATTTGATTAGGTCAACTTACCTGTGACTACACCACTGGAGAAGAAGAGCACTTCTCCCACTATTTAGATCTTATGAATATGCATTTCCTTTCCTTTCTCAGATTGCTATTATCTATTTCCAGCTATCAAACTCATATAGATCAATAATTTTAGAAACATGTTTCATATGAAATATCTTGCCCCAATTATCTATATGTGTGAAATTTGCATTTATATAGAAATATTTATAGTGTATGCATACCTCAAAAGCTGTATGGAAATACATAGTAAGTGAAATATTACTAACTATCCTGAATTAGTTGTTTCCTCAAGCAGAACAACTTAGTTAAAAACGTAACTTCTATCAGATATTTTAGACTCTTTTTTTTATTAAATCATGATTGTTTATTGATTTTTATTAGGGCATCTTTTTTAAAAATGTATTTTATTAATTTATTCATATTACATCTCAACTGTTATCCTATCCCTTGTATCCTCCCATTCCTCCCTCTCTCCCATTTTCCCCTTACTCCCTTCCCCTATTACTGTGACTGAGGGGGACCTCTTCTCCCTGTATATGCTCATAGGGTATCAAGTCTCTTCTTGGTAGCCTGCTTTCTTGACATAAATGGTTTATTAAAAATCCAGTGATATAAATGGTTTATTCAAAATATCCAGTAAACTTAAGATCTGTTTTCGTATAAAACTGTAACTGTATGCCACATGTTGGCTCTTTTAGTAAAATTCACATTTTGTATGTACAAATCATCTTTATATATATATATATATATATATATATATATATATAATAGAAAATAAAAATTTGACTTTCTATAATTTTTTAAACTGGAACTAAACATATTTACTGACACCTTGACTTTGGTTCTATCTCAAAGTGAAATGCTCAGGGGTGGAGCTTGGGAGTACCACTTTTCCTAGATGAAGTTCAAGTGGCAAATTATGTTATTATCTCTGAAATATGATTGAAGACTTCTACTTTACTGTGCCTGTGGCGTAGGACTCCGTCTGAGGAGATACCCATATAACTCATTCAAATACCAAATAACAGAGTTCAGAGTAACATTGAACTGATGCAAGCTATGATGAACAATCAGGATTTAGTTTCTTGAAAGGTTTGTAGCAAAAGACTTTAGGAGAGATTTTCATCTTTGTGCTGTTCTGAAAATATACTGTGTAATGGGTTCAGACATGGTTGATAATAGCCCATTACTTTAGAAAGGAGTATTAGCATCAGAAAACAAACAAAAAAAATCCTGCTATTGGTTTGTAGTGTCAATATTAATTTATATCCACACACATATACTTATCCAATTTGATGAATCAAGAAATTAGAGGTGGATAATGATATATGGATGATAGAGAAATAGATAGATAGATAGATAGATAGATAGATGAATAATAGACAGATGTGCCCTTCAGGTTTCTCATATAAGGAAGCAGCTGGATTGATACATTGGATAATTACCTATTAATTTCTCTATTCTTGGGGTCTACATCCATGTATGGGAAATTTTTTATACATAGAGTCGATAATTATTTTCCTTGTTTTTTATTTGTTTGGTTGGTGGGTTGATTTTGGTTTTCGACACACACACACACACACACACAGCTGAATTTGAGGAATGTTAATTTTTCAGGAGGCTGCACTTCAGTATTTTTTCCTTTTGGTGCTTATAGTGAGTCTCATTCAGAGCTCTTACTGTAGATGTGACAGAAAGAAACTCCCAGGAGAGCTGTAATTTACACCCAGTTTTCATCTAAAATTTAACTTTTTCTTGCTTTCTCTTTTGATAATAATATTGGATTTTCGCCCCTCCTAAAATCCTGGGGATATCGACCATACTTATGGGAATTTTTGAAAGAGATATGTCCTATAAACTACCCTATGTTAGGACCATCATCTTTCTGCTTGTTCTGTAACTGGCATGAAAGCCAAACATTGAGCCAGGCATGGTGGTGCATGCCTTTAATCCCAGCACTTGGGAGGCAGAGGCAGGCAGATCGCTGTAAGTTCAAGGCTAGCCTGGTCTACAAAGTAAGTCCAGGACAGCCAAGGTTACACAGAGAAACCCTGTTTCGAAAAACTCAAAACAAAAATTAAAAAAAAAAAAAAATAGAAAGTTAAAAATTGTTTTACTGAGATCAGTAAATCATCTTAGATTATCAATAGCTTGTGCAAGTTCAGTGTTCATGTTTCTATTTCAGAGTTTAGTGTGCCTGTAGGATTTCTCTTAGCTTATTATTATTATATACGTACATACATACGTGTGTGTGTGTTGTTGTTGTTGTTTTAAGTGTTCCATTGCGGCAATTTTAAACGTATCTATCCTGCTAAGAGGTTGAGTAAAGGATGTCCTTTAATTTATACTTATATTAAGAAGTCTTTATTCTGATGAGTAACTCAGCAATTAGCTTTATAATGTAGGGGAAGTTACTTGAATATTTTGTACACTGTTTTGTAGATAACAAAAATAAATATGATAATTGACCTATTTATTATTATATGTATGGACCAAGTGTCTTAAGTAGTGCTGGATTTTAGAATTGTGAGTTATTACAATTACCGGTACTAACATTACTGGCACTGAGTCTGTGAAAGGTTGATTTCCAGGTGTTTAATTTTTATGTTAATACTAATAATTGATAACTATTATCTATATTTATAGATTTTTATACCAAATATTTTCCACATGAACTTCAGCTCACACTGTCCATTTTTCTATGAATAGTAACTTTTCTGTGTTGTAAGTACTCTGAAACTCCATCTAATTTCAATTTCTATTGCATTATAATAATTCCAGACAGATTGCTATCAAGGGTACCAGACACATGCATGAATATAATACTCAGAATGTGTCTTAGTCTCCTCTCTGTTGCTGTAATACAACACGCAAGATTGTGGCATTTAGTTCACACCTGTGGAGGCTGGAGAGTGAGATCAGGTAGATGTTATGAAAACACACGGAGGAGACAATACAAAAGGGTTGGCATTCATGATGACAAAGTACTGTCATGTGACTAACCCTGTTCTGTGAGGGGGAGAACTCACTTCCGTGAGAATTAATCCCATCCCAGGACAGCAGTGTTAATTCTTTTCTGATCAGCTCATGAAGGGTCCATTGTCTCTCAAAAGCATTACATTGGAAATCAAGTGTAAATGTGCAGACACAAAGACCGCAGAATATAGCTGCCTCTTCGTCATCTTGTACGATCTGCCATCACTTTCCTTTTTTTTTTTTTTTTTTTTTTTTTTGTCTGTTTCATGAAAATGACAGGTACACTAAGGTAATGAGCAATGTATAATTTTTTTAAAAAGGACTTTATTTCTAATGCTAACCACTGCATTCTGGCATGCCACTCCCTAGAAGAAACCTTAGTAAAACAGCAAGATACTATGTTTCTCTTCAGATGCTTTCAGGAACAGATGCTTTCAGGAACAGATGCTTTCAGGCAGCAGTTCAGGTTGGTTTCTTGGTCCCGTGAGACTATAGCTTAGAAAAGTTCAAACATAAAGTGTATGTTCCAGCATTTCTGTTGATTCATTTAAGATTATTATTTTGATTTAACATTGTAGGGACCAGAATTCAGTGTACTTTGGCATCGTGTTCATATGGATATGGAAGGTTTTATTAAATTGTAATTCCTACACTAGCTTAGAAAAACAGGTGTAGTTTCCAGCTTGACAAGTTTAGACCAGTTATAAAATCTAGTGGTTTTACTTCATGTTGGGTTATTCTTACTGTGGCAGTTTCATGGCTATGCTTTAAGATATGAGAACGAGCATTAGATTCCATTTTATTTCTTTCCTTCTGGCATAATTTTAAAGCCATCATAAAATAATCAGGGAAATTGTCTCTGTGAACAATTATGAAAAAGCTATTCAAGCTGAATGCCTCTAAGTGAAACTGCGAGAATGATGTTAATTTGTTGTAAGACACATTTCTGACAAGCATTATTACAAAGGGAGATGGTATTTAGCCGAATTGTAGAAGCCCTAAAGAATTAGAAAGTCTGTTCCAGGAACTTCCATGTCCTTTTGTTTTCTTCCTTCAAATTTAGGATGAAAAATGTATGCAATGCCTTGCTTTCAGTATTGCATTTGCATTCACAGATGATGGCTGCCTCTTTTAAGTGTAAGATTCTCCCTTCAACCATTAAAGGAGAGATGAACCATGTCACTTTCCCTCTAATTCCAGCACATGGAAAAAATATGAGTTTTTCTTTCTAGCACTCCACTATTGCTATCTCTTGGTACAATATAAGATACTTCAATTACTAGAAACATTATTAGTAGTGAAAAGGAAATATTATTTTGAAGGAGACTGTAGTAATATTATTCTCCTTAGGAAACCACATTGAGTACCATTTACACAAGAAAGATTTTAAAATGCTTAATTTGGAGGCTGAAAACTTGTGTGTCTGATGTCATTGTCATTGAAAAGTTACGTACACGACACTCCTAAGTTGACCTTTGCCAAAATCTGCTTTTCCCATACAAACTTAATATACAAAAGCACTAAATTATTGTCTCTCCTGCCTTCTAAATAGGCTCTTCTCCTTTCCCTCCTGTCTGTGAACATGCCTTTCTAGAGGACACAGGACTTCCCCCCTCATAACATTTCACACTCCACTTCCTTTGCTTGAAACACTCTTCTTGGGACCTGTTTGCCTCCCACTCATCCTAACTCACAGCTATCCTAGGAAATAGTGATCACTTATGAAGGTCTCTGGCCCAGAATAAGACAGGCATATAAAAGGTTTCACAGAGTTATGTGATAGTAGCATACCCATTGTAATAATTTGTCTATGCCTCCTTACTCTTTTGAATGGTAACATTTTTAAGGTAATTTTTGTACCTATTTTATTTTTTGATCTTTTATGTAAAACCTAATTTCAATAAATATGCTTATTGCAGAATAGATGCGCATTAAATGTATACTAAATGGATCCAATTCTTGTGACCTACGGTTCAGTCTTGATGGCATTTCATTCTCAGATAAGCGCTACTCATCAGCTCCCAGACAAGATATAGATTTCCATGAGATTATAAAATCAGAAACAGAATCCCAGGTGCTTTTTAAAAATTAGCATAATATAGTTCACACATTCCACTGTAGACTCTGCGTTTGAAATGTAGAGGCACAGTATTAAAATACAGAAAAGATGAAGCTCATTTGCATGAGAGAATTATTTTCTCCACACACAAGGCAATTGCTCCTTTCAGATTCCATGTAGGATTCTATTTTTGCTGTTGGTCTAAGGAGCAGAAGACCTGGTTTGTACTTCTGCCTCCTCTTTGCTGAAGCCATGAATAATAATAGGAAACATTTTACTGAAGCTAGGTTTTCTTATCAACAAATTCAGTGATAATACCTGCCATGATCATCTCTTTCTGATATGTTAATGCTCAAATGAACCAATGCACTTGAAGGTACCTTGAAGTATATAAATTGTGTGAGTGGGTAAAATGTTATTAAGTAAAATAAATTAGTTTATTATGATGAAAGATGGAAGAATGGGAATATTTCGGAACAAAATATGGATGAATAACAGTTCTGGACTTATTTGATCAAATGTTTTCTTTTCAAATAAATATCTTAGCAATATAACACCTTAATACTAGCTAATTTATGTACATTTTCAATGCTAAAATTTATGTAGATTATTGCACTTATCTAACTGCAACCTATGGTTATAATCATTACTTATGGGTAAAAAAACATTAACATTGTTAATGCTGAGGGACAAAGTTACTCCTTAGTTTTTATCAAGTTTTAGTACTTAAACTAGTTTAGTTGATTAAAAGGTGTGTGCAGGTGTGTGTGTGTGTGTGTGTGTGTGTGTGTGTGTGTGTGTGTGTGTGTGTGTTTCACATTTTGGAGTGCTCATGCAAAGAGTGGAAAATGCCTAAAAAATGGTAGAATATATTCTTCATACTGATGCACCTTCCTCTTGTGTACTTTGAAATACCCAAAGGGAAGGAGTATATGAGATCCCTTCTAATATGCCTGATTTACATATACCTGACTTAACAGTTTCTACTACTCTATAGCACATTATAGAACTCTAATGGGGAAAAGATCTGGCAGGACTCTGTATAGAGTGTCGTAGTGTTTCTTTAATCACTGTGTGTCTTTTTGAGGCTTTCCTTTCTCTCTGTTTCTTCAGTCATGTGAATCACCTTTTCATCTACCCCTTCTCTCACTCTGGTACCAGTGTGACTCTTCTTCGGACTTCTATTTTTCCTGCTTTACTTTTCTCATTTTACTCAACTACCAATTTCTTCTGGATGCACATGTTTCTGGATCGATCTTGTTTTTCCTGCCATTCCCTCTGTATCACAGTAGTCAAGAGGAATAGAATGCAGAAAATTCAAGTGATCATGATGAATCTAATCTTCAACACTTTTAATGTGTTTTCTGACAGCCTGATTGATCTTTATCATCTTATAAACACAACTGTATTATGCCTTTAAGAGTTTGTGAATTCTAGTTATTCCTGGAGTGTAAATCTACAGTTCATGTAGGACTCCAGCGTCTGCATGACGTGCTTTACTTCATCTCATATTTTGATTTTACCTTTTCATTTTATATCTTCAAAAAAACTGGCCTTACTGGCCAACACTCATGTTTCCATTCTATACAAACGTGTCAGAGACTCCTAATAGCAGGGGCCATAGTGTCTGAGGAGGACACTCTTTAACTAGACAAGACTCCCACAAAAAAACATCAATCTAAAATTTACCCTGCCTAGAAGATATGCAGTGATAAAGATGGAGCAGAGATTGAAGGAATGTTCAACCAATGCCTAGCTCAACCAAAGACCCACCCATGGAAAAGAGCCAACCCCTGACACTACTACTGATACTCTGCAATGTTTCTTGAAAGTAACCTAGCAGAACTGTCCTCTCAGAGGCTCCACACAGCAGTTTGAAACGGATACTGAGATTTCCATCTAAATATTAGGTGATACATTGGGAGTCTTATGGAAAAGTAGAATGGTCGGGAGGGAAGAAAAGGATCTGGAGATGACAGGAGCTCCATAAGAAGACCAACAGAACCAACTAGCCAGGACGTAGAAGGCCTTGCTGAGACTGCAGCACCAACCAAGGACCATGCATGGACTGGACCTAGGCCCCCTACACAGATGCAGCCAATGGGGGTAGCTCAGGCTTCATGTGGGTCCTCTAGTAAGGGGAGTGGAGGCTGTCTCTGACATGGACTCTGATGTCAGTGTTTTCATCACTCCCCCATGGCTGAACTGCCTTGCCAGGCCACAGGGGAAGAGGACATGCTCAGTCCTGATGTGACCTGATGAACTGGGGTGGATTGTAAGGGAGGCACTCCAATTTTTGAAGAATGGGGGAAGAAAAAGTGAGTGAGTGAGGACCTAAGAGGAAAGGAGGGATGGGGCTATGTCCAGGATGTAAAATAAAAATAAGTAAACAAACAAACAAACAAACAAATAAATAGAAAAACCCACTTGTCCCCGTTCGGCCTGGAATGCTCTATCTCCCAGCACGTCACCTTGATCTTCATTTTACGTGTCATTTCCTAACGGAGCCATTCTTCAACCACCCCGAGACTGAGTCGCATCCCCCAGGCTAAATACTTTCAAGGCGTGTTCTATGTTTTTGCTTTAATATTTCACGCCGCAGTGGCTCTTAAACATTAACAAAATCATTCATGTAGTTCAAATGAAAACAAGAGGCTTTATCCTTACAGGTGAGTAAAATGAAAAAGGATTTCTATCTGAAATTTAGGATGGTAAAAGATGATCAATGACTCTCTGGCTGCCTTACCTACCGCAAATATTTTATATCTGTTTGTGGGTACACTTTTTTTTTTTTTTTTTTTTTTTTTTTTTAGCTTGTTCTTTGGTCTGCACGTTTCTTTCATGTTGTGTGATGAAGGAGCAGTGCCTATCATAGAATGAGCATGTAATGACTAGTAAGTTGGGCGGGACTATATTCAGCTTCTTGGTAGATCAGCTAGGACTCTAAGCACCTACCTATCATGAACAATGTGGGTGTATGAGCACAATTCTTGCTATTTAGATGAACGGAAAGGCAGACACCATTCAATACGTTTGAGATTCTGAAGATTTACTCTAGATCTCTGAACAGAGGGAAACCTCCTTTGGTCTAAGAACAAGCATGTACGTGGGAAATGAACTATTATTTATGAACAATTTAGAGCATTTTCAACATTATTCTCCCTAAGACCTCTAGGTGGCACTCAATCTTGAGACTGCCTTGCTTAAAGACCATCGATCTCTCCCAGAGTCTCCCAGGGAATGCAATTTAGAATGCCTCTTTAATTGGTATAGCTACTTAACCCTGGACCATCTATCCTAGTTCCTATGTGCTTTTTATTTCTCCTTTTTATTTTTCAGGTGCAAGCATGTTTCAATTATTCTTCCAGTCGCTCTTTCAATTAACATTTAATAGATGTCTACATTTTTGGAGTTCATACAAAGACAAGTTAAATAAAGTCCCTACTTTTAAAAAGCCTGTTAGTAGTCCGGGGTGATGTAAGGAATGCTACGTAACTAATAAAAATACAATTTGAAAAGTGGTGTGCATAGTTAACAATGGGAAAGACCTTGCACTTTTATGTTACTATTAAGTGATATTAATTAGTCAGTATCCTGTATGAGTGAATGACTTCTTTTTTTTTTTTTTTTTTTTTTTTTTTTAATTTGATAACTCAGTATGGTCAAAGTACGTTTTACATCTCCATTTGGGCTGGAGGAGACTTAGGCCCCAAAGAAGAGGCCTATGATGGTATTCTAGTCTCTGTTTCCATACAGCAGCCCTTGGATGTGGAACGGTACAGTCTCTTAATGAGGTATAAATTGTGTCATTAGGCAGGTAGTTTGGTTTCATTACCTCCAATTCTTGCAGTGTGGACTTGCTAATCTTGTCAATTAACCAGTGAAAAATCACTGTCAACCTATAAGATGGCTGGACCTGTACTGGGGGAAGTCTGTTTACTTAGAAATGATCAATTTGAAGTGAAGTAATTTGCTCTGAAATATTTTTGAGGCAAGAGTAATTCCAAGGAGCATACCCAGACATAGACAGAAAAAAAAAATAAGAAAGAAAGAAAGAACATGGGGTTCCTTTATGTAGGAAAATTCGAAAATTCACAGAAAGAGTATTTTTCAAGTTTTAGTGCATTATTTCATCTTTGCATACTTTCATCTTTTATTTGGTTGCATATGTATTCTATGTTCTCAGTTGCTACCTCTACACACTTACTGCCCGTACACATGCACTTTTAACATCTATATTGTCAAGAAAGCATTTTAGCTTTGCTTTTACATTTTGTTCATATAAACCAGAATTTCAGAACTTGGCTCTCATGTGTCTGGGACTTGAGGAAGCACACTTTGCCATGTAGGCTTACATTCCTCTTCTCACTTCCTGTGTTTGCTATGTGAAAGGTAAACAGGAGCATAAATGCTGTCACTCACCTCTTAGCCTACTTTCTTCATTGTATTTGGCTTGTCTTCCACAAGCCATATTGTCCCATTACTGTTTTTAAAGATGTGTCTTATATAAAGCTCAAGTTTTATCTTTCCTGCTATTGCAAGGCCGACTATGACAAGCTCTTTCTGTCATAGTAATGTGTCAAATCTCACATTACTTTCTGGAGAAAAAAAGCATTTGAATAATGTCTTCAATATTATCTTATTCTTTTTAAAATTAAATTCTTGAGAATATTAATTAATTTATTTATTTAGTGGAACAAATGAGTTATAGGTTTCACACCTCTATAACTGTAATCCCTGCTTGTCTCATTTATCTAATTATGGAAAGAGTCTATCTATCCCATGTGTTGTTGGAGACAGCTAAGATATACTAGGACTAGATGGTATTAAGTGACAAATTCAGTGAGAAGCTTGAAATAGGACCAAGAGATCTGAGAGGAACTCTTTCTATCATAAACACACACACACACACACACACACACACACACACACACACACACACACACTTGAAGATTGATCATATTTTACAAGCTGGGGTGAATAATTTTGCAAGGGAAAATGCATCTAACAAATAAAACTACTAATTGAACTGTAATGCTGACCTTTAAAATAACAGACATGATTAAATGCATATAGCTAGAGCGGCCTTCTTGCCTCAATGTAATGCTTTTAAGTGTTCCATTCCTCTCTGATTATTGACTTTGGCTAATATATTCTGTGGATTTACACTTGATGTATTCAGGAAAGTAGAAAATAATTAACCACCACTTAGGTTACTGTCAAGAATGATGAAGTAACAGAGATCTACTACGCTTTCATGGACTGCTAGCCTCACATTTTAAATCCTCGGGATCTCATTAGTAAGATTTCAAGCCCAGTATCTTTGAAAACAAGTCCTGTTCCACTTTAGGAAGGGGCACATGATTTTCTGAAAAGAAGTTTCAGTAAAGGCAGGATTGGGTAGACAGGTACTAGCTAAACACTTGAGAGAACCCAGTGGCCAAGCTCTACTGAATGAGTGATTGATATGATATCCTAGTTTTGGAAAACCAGTGGATATAAAAGAGGAGAAGGAGTGTCTCATTTATCTTCTTTGGAAGGTATGCTGACATGACATTTGTATGAGTGTGCTACATACCAGGGTTATACATTTCATTAGTAGACTCCTCTCAAGGACAGCAGGAAGCTGTAACTACTATCATTCAAATCTGACAGGTACAGAAGCTTTGGTACTGTGATTTCAGTATGCTCCTCAAATGCAGAATTAACCCCCAATGCAATATTTTTGAGAGGAGAAAATTTTAAAGGGTGATTACAGCGTGAGGACCCTGTCCTTATGATTCCAAGATTATAGGAGTATGGTTTTTGAAAGGGTAGCTTTCAAATATATGTTGAGTATAGTGTCCTCCCATTCCTCCCATTCCAGCATTCCTAGAGAGTGGGATAATATTCTGGGACTGATTCCTAAATGTTGCTGATCCCACTGTACTTTGGAATCATTTTCCCATCCCTGTTTCTTCTTTCCTATTTATGCTCTATGGACTAGAATATCCTATTCCTTTTCTCTCATAGTACTTTTGGAACACATAGCTGCTAAATTTTACAGCCTCACAGTTTAAGAAAAATTTTTCAAAGGGTTAATCATGATTTATGCTTTATACACACTTGGTTTAGATGATACTCAGAATGTTGAGGTTTTGAGTTGGTGCTTGAACCAGTTAATACTTGGAAGTACTTTTGGTTGTGGAAAAATAAAGCTACTCAAAACAGATTAATTTAAAAAGAGAGATAAGAAGTTTCCTATTTTATTTATTTATTTATTTGTTTATTACCAAATATAGTTCCTCGGACTGTAGATGTTCTAGCCTACAGAATGATAAAACCCAAATGCCTCTGCTTTATGAATTGCCCAGTGTCAGACGTTTTTTTCTCAGCAGCAAGCTTGCTTGGTAAATTCCAGAAACTTTCTCAAAGTCAAGATGCTGGAAATAAAATTCTGATCTCTGAGGCTCCACATTGATTCTGAGCACAGCCTTGTTTGGGGAAAAGAAAGAAAGAAAAATAATATAATTTAATGAGTCGAAAGGAACTGAGGTTTCTACGTGATGAACAGCAGGAACTAGAATTAAAGGGACAACAAAGAGAACAGTTTCCATAAAGAAGTTCAGTGTAGGAAATGTTCCTGAGCCAGGCGTTTTGAGGTTTAAACTGCCTGAATGAGGGCATTTTCCACAGAGCTCAAGGCAGATATTTTGGGTTTTCCCCCCTTGCTATGTCCTGCTTAGAACTACAGTCTTAATATTTGCTCCTATTTTGTGCTAAGTAGAAGAGACACACTTAAAGGCAAGGCAGACAAGACTTACTCTATAATTATCTTATCTAGATGATCTGGGTAAGGTTCTTTTGCTCCCCAATTATTCATTTCATGGCTTAACATCACTCCTTTTGATACAATTAGAATAGGACCCACTGCAGAATTCACGCAGCTGCTCCTTTCAGATATCAGTTAAGAAGTCATTCAAACAGGAATGGGTAGAGTTGGAGGCTAAAAATCACTTTTCATTTGGTAAAGCCTATAAAAATGACCCACAAAGCAAGATGTGACCTATTTCAAATAGATTGTGCCAGAATATGATCTAGAATAAAATGACAGTTGGGCTTTCAATCTAGATTGTGCCGACGCATGTATGAAAAGCTAGTTTGAGTGTGACAATGGCATTTTACAATGCCTTTGAACATCAGAGCAATTTGTCATGAATGTCTTTTGTTGGTTTGAATGAGAATTATTTAAAAGCAGGACAAATATCTGTGCAGGTTTCGTCCAACATGCTTTGCCTATTTTTTTTTTCTGATAGCCTTTCAATTTACTTTCACAAAGAACATTATTAATATAACAAATTGACTAGAAAATGAAAGTTTCTATTACTCTTAGTTTACACTAGGAAACAGAATTTAAAAAAAAATCTTGTTAAAGACTAACTGGTAAATATTTAGGGCTACAAGTGAGAAGTCTCTTGTGATACACGTGGGTGTGTTGTGGTGGGTGAGCTGTGATAGCCAGGACATAAATTGATGTATGTGGTACAGGTCAGGCAAACTTTACTTAAGTAAATGCTTAACAAGATCTAGGGTGTCGTCAATCCCTAATTTAGTTCACCGGGATGTATTCCAGACAGATGTAAAGAAAAAATTGGAATTGGAATTTTAGATACATCACAAATGTTCAAAGTTTTCTGGAATTCCACCATTCCTTTTACATAAGAAAGCCAAGACCCTCACTAAAGTAGGGGATATCTTAGCGTGGGACAAGTACCCAGTGACAGAAGATATTCTCCCAGGCCATGGCTTCGGGTAATCTCAGTTGTACTTGCACAGATAGTAATGGAAAATGGAGCAAAACAAAACAAGAAACAAAATACACTTACCTGAGATTGTGGAAGAATATCTTGCAGCAGCATATCATTTTGCATGTCAATGTATGCAAATTTATGCTAATTTAAATGGGATATTTGGCAGGCCTCAGGGATCCCCATTTAGTTGCAACTAAGGAAGTGCTCCCCAAAGAATACAAACTAGAACAAAATTGTTTCAAAGCCTGATTAATCTGTTTTTGTGGTCTGCATAGAGCTGCCTGCTCATTTATCCAATTCCCTGAGCGGGAACACCTCTGCAGTGCCCTTTTATTTTTTTGCAAAGATCACACTGTGAGCATGCTTAGACTCATCCTTTTCATTTCAGCTCACAGCCACCTCTGCTCACTTGGGTTTCTTGGCTCGTGATGGCAGGCACAGGCTGGAGGTCCTTTCAAGCTGAAACTTTTCATGTTAGGTGGTAGACTAGAGTTGAGCAATTTTTAACTTGGAGTGAGCTTTGGAGATGAAAGCAGGTGGCTGACTTTAGAACCAGACTCTTTCACAAGGAGAGACTTTTTAAAAGTAGGGGCAACTTTCCTATAATGTGTTTTTACCAAAAAAAAAAAAAAAAAAAAAAAAAAAAAAAAAAAAAAAAAAAAACCAAAAACAAAAAACAAAAAAAAAAAAAGCTTTGACAATACTAAGGGCAAACTCAAGGTTGTTGACTTTGAATGTGAGCATAAATAAAAATACATCTGCACGGCATTAAGTAGAAATTCATATAAAAGCTACAATAAAGTGGCCCCCTCGAAGATGAGGATGGCAATGAAAAAAATGGATTTACACAGGGATTACGATGCCCCAGTTACACTTGTAAGTGCTTTCAGATTTACAATTTGTACAAAATCCTCAAGATGTCTCCATTCTACAGATGAAATCTTCAAACTTTCACAGGTAGGTAAGTCTTGTCCCACATACTTTCAGTATGTGCACTCACTGCTCTGCATAATCCATATGCCCTATATATTTGTTGCTACCTGATATATTTTTAAAAAGGGTTTGTGGGGCAGAGAGAAAGTTCAGTCGGTAAAGTGCTTGCTACACAATCATGAAGAATGAAGTTTGATCTCTCCTAATCCACACTAATTATGTGGTACCATGAGCCTGGAATTCCAGAACCGAAGAGGAGGAGACAAGAAGTAGATCCTTGGGACTCACTGGCTAACCAGTTTAGCTTACATGGCAAGTTCCAGGCCAATGAGAAACCTTGTCTTAAAACGCAGTATGGTGCTTCTGAGGAATGACCCTTGAACACCTGAACACCCATGTGCACTTCTGCTCACAGGCACCCACCTACACACACACATAATTAAAGAAATATAAAGAAATAAAAAATTGATTATTTTCATCTGGACAAAACACTGCTTATATGCTGAGGTTATTAAAAATAGAATTCCTTTTTAATTTTTTAAGATTTGACTTTCTAGCTGGAAAAAAAAAACCTTTTATGCTAGGTATAGGCCTATATAAATTTCACATTTCAAATGTTTGTTGGTGATCTAAAACTGTATTCTTTTTAAAATTGTTCTTTGTGAGTTTCGTACAATTTATTTTGCACATTTACTCCCAAATTATCTTAAATTCTTGTAGATCTAACCCCATTTCTATACCATCCAACCTTATACACGCACACAGACACACACACACACACACACGTACACACACACACACACACACTTAAAGAAAACTGACTCTCCCTGTTCTAGAAACCATTAATTATCCACAGTTACTTAGGGGTGGGGACTAATAAACCCCTTTCCTACCATATGCTAGAATGTTCATTATATTGGTCATGTGGGGGCAGCCATAGCTGTTGTGATGTCATGAGTGAACATGTCCTGTTCTGTCCAGAAGACATAGTTTTGCTTCATCCTTCCTGACTGAAGGCTCTTACAACAATTAAAATGAGCTGTTTGCTGATATGCAAGAACATAAAGAAGCGTCTACAAAATGAAGACATCATAAATGTGGGATTGATGTTATTACTATCTCAGGCCCCTTTTTCTAGGGTTGCTATATTAATAATTTTAGATAACATTTATTTACAAGTATACCAATTTTAAAGGCCATTGTCTCTATATTCCTTTTAAAAACTTTTTATTGGTTCTATGTGAAGTTCTCATCATGTATCCAAATCCCACTCATCTCCCCTCTCCTGTACCCACCCTCCACCCTTGCAAACTCCCCACAACAGAGAAAAAAAATCTCATTGTAGAAACTGTACTGTGTCACAACGTACTCTCGAAGACCCTTCTGTCAACACTCCCTTGCTTGCAAATGTTTGTCAAATGTTAAATGGCTTGTTGGTCTGGGATGAGGCTCCTACTGCTTCATCAATATTGGTACCTCACTGGGATTCTTCTTGAATATTCTGTTATTTCCCTGTGTCATGGAAATCTTGTAGTTTCCGATCAGTAGGACTGCCCCTTCATGCACACCAGCAGTTCATCTACGGGTTAGATGTTAGGGTGAGCCAATTCAAGTTTCTGGATATGGAGCTGAGGTGTATCTCAGCTGGTCAGCCCATCACCTCTTGCTGGAGGACAGTAAAAAGATCTTATCTGTGCCACTGCATGGGAGACAAGTGACAGGGCCTTCACTTCATACCTTCAGGCCTGACTCACCCACAATTCCACCTATGTACCATAGCTGTCTAGGGGCTATCAAGCCCTCAGGTCTAGCTCCCCAACAATGTCTGAGTGAGGGGTGGGGCCAGTTCTGCATAGTCCTCAGACATAAATATGTCCCCAGGCAGCAGCCCAGATCAGGGACATTCACTGGGCCTTTGGTGGTAACAGACTCCTGCCACTGCAGGGCCACAAACCGAATCATGGCTCCCAGTGGCTACACAGGCCTGGCCCACACCATGGTTGCAGGTGGCATCACTAGCTACTCACATCAGTGTTCTTCAGTTCTGCCTCTCTTCATTGTGCCTACATCCTTCTGTTTCTCCTCTTCCATTTCTCCACGACTTACTGGCTCCTCCTCTTAGTGTACCTCAGTGTCTTTGCATTTCTGGGGGTTACCTTAGAAGTGGTTCCAGGCGTGCTATGCTCAGTTCAAGCATTACGGGACTGGGGCCAGGTCACGTAGATTTGGTCTGCCACCCAAGGCCTGTACAACATCAGCCTGTTGGTTATCTCAAGCTAGTTCCCTGTCCAGGCCCCATGCCACTAGTCTACTGGTTATCTCAGGCTTGGTCCTCACCTGGCCTCCTGAGTGGTCCCATGCAAGGGTCGTCTGTCTCAGGCTCACTCCTGCCTGGGATCACGGCCCCAGGTAGGGTCCAGCTTGTCTTCAGGGGGTGTTATTCTATGTCAGGCTCTCTCCTTCCCAAGGGAGCTTGTCTGGGCCTGTCTGGGGCTGAACTGGAGGTGGTATCAGGCTTGCTTCTCTCAGGGAGTGCTAATCCTTCTGGTGTTCACAGGGTAGAACACCGAGCTTAGACACAGCCTCTCTCCTCTCTGCCACCTACTGACGTATAAGTGACATAGCAGCCACATCTGCAACACCTCTAGGGGCAACTCTTTCTATATTACTATTTTGTAATTAATTTGATGATTACAATGCGTTCCTAGCCTCCTTTCTTCTTTCTTTGTGGTCCCACCTCCCCTCTCTCTTCCTCCCTCTCCTCTTCCTCAGAAAAGGGGAACACAACCCCACCATCCCAGCCTAACACATCAGGCCTGAGTGACTCTTCTTCCTCTATGATCTGGCTAGGAAGGTGCTACAGGAGCGCATGGCAACCCAAGAACATTTTTTTTCACTTACCAAATAGAGAGAATATGTAGATTAGAATGATACCAGGTTTTTAATTAGGGTCTTTGTGCTTAAAGTAAACACAAGCTGGTGTCTATGGTACTCCAGATGATCACTTTGGTATCTTACTTTCCTTTATTCTATTTATTTTGATAAAAGTAAACAAAAATATTTCTTGTAGGCAGTAGATTTTTTAGTACTTGGTTCATCTATGTATTTTAAAAGACAGGAATAAGTTTTATTGACATACAATGTTATTATTAAAAGAAAGTTTGACTCTGAGGCCTGTATGTAGCTAGGGAAGAAAAGCAACAAATTTGGTTTGTTGCATATTAGCTATCTACTAGGACATCCAAACATTGTATGTGTCTATTAAGGTTTCCTCCAAGTCTGCTGAGTATTGGACCATCAATCTAGATGTGGAAGTTTTAAACCTTTGGGGTTTGAGGGAGCTATAACTTTAGAAATTTGAGAAGATTGTATCACACTGCCAATTCAATACTAATGATTGTTGGTAGTTTTTCTTCAAGTCAAAATTATCCACCATCTAATAACAAAACCCTGATTTTCTTTTCCTTGTTTTTACTTTATGTTCTTTGTTTGCATTTGGATGTAGGGGGCTGGGGACAAAAAAGATTATAATGTTTTCTGGGTATAAGGATTAGATTTGGGTTAATTACATGACCTCACCAGGTCCAGGTAGAGTTTGTGGAACTAGCATGAAAAAAATGTTCTAATAGTAAGATTAGAGATAGGCTAAGAATCTGAATCTTCCATGGTCAGTCTTTCAAATCTGATACCAAAACCAAATTCTAGAGAGAGAATATGTCCTGTGAAGATGCACTGAATCCATGATATAGCTTGGTCTGCATCTATGACAATGAACCTTTTATTCCATTAGTAAGCTAAAATATTATCTTTCTGGGTTAAAGAAGTTTGAGTTCAAATGTGAGGCACCAGAGTACATGAGAAAGTCATATCCTACTCTCCACTCAACTGTGGAGAATGTTCTGACCGTTGGCTAGATCTGGGTAGGGGTTTAAAGTTTACTGCCTGTATTGTCCTTGGCTGGTGCCTTAGTTTGAGCGGGAACCCTGGGCCCAAATCTGCCTATCATAATGTTCTACTTGTAGGTTTCTAGGACCCTCTGGATCCTTCTACTTGGGGAGGGGAATAAGGGGAAAATGGGAGGGGGGAAGAATGGGAGGATATAAGGGATGGGATAACCATTGAGATGTAACAAGAATAAATTAATAAAAAAAATTGAAAAAATGCTAATTCTAAAAAAAAGAAGTTTGAGTTATGTTTTATATATTTATGATTGAGTCTGTTCAGCATATATCTATCTAACCACCTAAAGCTACTCTATCCTTAATCATTATTATTAATTTTTCTCAAAGAGAATGATTTTTATTTCAAATGGCAAAGAAGAACAAAAGAAAATCATTCCAGGCCAAACTGATTTCATGTTACTAAATCAATGCATTAAATGTACTCATTTCTTAGCAGGTACTTGAAGCTTTGTCATTGATTTAATAGGACAAAGATCAGCTGAGACTCAGGAGATAAAGAGTCTAAGTCTCTCATCTACTATTATATTGTATTGTTTCTATACATTGTTTCTATATATTGTGTATTGTTAGGGAGTTCTTCAAATCCCCTATATTTGTGTCCTTCGTTTTTTAACTGGGATAAATAATTTTTGCATTCCACATGCCAATTATATGGAGAAAAATATAACAAGTGGTTTTTATTAAATATTCAAAACTTCCCAGTCATCATAATGAACGTGCATTAATTTTCTCCCTTTGACTATGACTTGAGGGTTAGGTACATTTGAATATATTCTTGGAGAACTGTGACAAACTTGTTTGCTTCATTGCATTCATACACAATCTTTCAAAACTTGTTGAGGCCTCTGTAATACATGGTTCCAAGATATTTTGCTAACATTTTACACAAAATTTTATTTCATAGTAACAAAACTACATCCAATGAGTATGCTGATTAAAAGAAATAATAGGGCATCTAAAAAAATGTTCAGTGTGTGAAGCAAGGAACATCTGTTTTACGGACTAATTATGTGATGTGTGGTGAGTTTTGTTCTTGTTGCTCTTCATAGCTGTGTTTTGAAGGATTTGTCAATGAGCCAAATCATAAACACTGTTAAAATGGGCTTCTTGTGCATGAATAAATCTGAGATCTCTTCTGTATTCTCAGCAGATATTCCTTTTTTAAAAGATAAACTTGATTTCAAATGTATTTTGTAGCCATTATGAACCAGTGCTTATTAAATCATCTTAACAGGCACAAAGTCTGATTAGTAAAGTTCAGCATTTCCTTACAACCGTTCTCTCAATTTCTCTCCCTCCCTCTCTTCCTTCCTTCCTCCATCCCTCCCTTTCTCTCTCACTCTCATGTGTTTGTGTGTGTGTGTGTGTGTGTGTGTGTGTGTGTCTGATGGAGAGAGACAGAGACAGAGACAGAGAGACAGAGAAAGAGAGACAGAGAGAGACGGAGAGAGAGACAGAAACAGAGAGAGACAGACAGAGAGAGACAGATATAGAGAGAAACAGAGACAGAGAGAGACAGAGACAGAGATACAGAGAGAGAAAGAGGGAGAGAGAGAAGAGAGAGAGAGAGAGAGGAGAGAGAGACAGAGAGAGAGAGAGAGAGAGAGAGAGAGAGAGAGAGAGAGAGAGAGAGAGACCGTTCCTTTGACATAAAGTGAAGATTCTATGAGATGGGAGCAAAGAAAGAATCTTCAGCAAAAAAAAAAAAAAAAAAAAATGCTTTGCAGTTAAGGATCAGCAACACATCTATTTGCATTTGGTGAAGGAGGAAGGAAAACCAGCAGTGTAGATTAAGTAGCAATTGCTGGCTGTCCAGGAGGGGACGATACACTGTTCCTCTCTAATTCTGTGGTGCTGTTGGGTGTGGGTCAGTTTTCTGTTCAATGGCAATTTACCGTTCACATGAGTGTTTTGTTTTGTTTGTTTTTCTTCTCAGATTGCCTTTGAAGTATCCCTGTTGGAGGAGCCAGAGGTATGGGCCATTTTACACAATCTATAGGAGCAGAGTGAAAGCAACAATTCCTCCTTGAGAAAGCTGTTGAAATGTCACCTGCAGTGAGGACATGTTTGGCAACAACAAGGCTATGTCCATGGCCATTTAAACAGTTTCAACAAAACTAGAGGGCCCCAGTGTTTCCAATGCTAGAACATCACAGTAGGCATTGTGACTTTGCCCAAATATATGAGCAACATGCAATATTAATAGTTTACTGAATAGAACTGATACATTAATTCCTTGATATATGTCTTCCATAGTCATGTTTTTAAGAGATAAAATACATCTATCTGTTTGTAGCCTTTAAAGACGAATGGTATGGTAGGTAAGTCATAGATTTTCTGGAGCTAGGATCTCTTGATATGCTAGTCAGCTTTCCATTACTACAACAAAATAGCTGAAACAATCAAGTTACAAATAAGAAAGTTTGGTTTTATGGATTATTATTCCATGGTCCATGTTCAGTTAGCCTGGTTCTTTTGGGCCTGTAGAAAGACAGAACAGCCTGGCTAGGAGTGTGTGAGGAAGTAACCGCTGTGTGGGAACATTCCAAACCCAAACAATAGCACTTGATGCCTTAGCTCTGTCACTAGTTTGCTGCTGCTTTACTTGGGGAAATGTCCCCTGCCTTTGTCCCTTCCTTTTCTTACATACAACATAGGAGAATACTCCTCAAAGGTTGGTTTGTGAGAATTAAACAACAAACTTCAGTACAAGCGACTGGTATATTTTTCATGAGTTTTTCTTTAGTGTAAGTTATTACTATTATGGTTCAGTTTTAATATTCTGCTCAATTCTGTTTTTCTTTGCTTTAAAAAATATGATGGAGTTGTAGAACATTCCACAATATTGACTGATTACCAATTCTGTGTTTATATTGCTTCCATAAGAACCTTTGAATATGGAAAAACAGATTGTTAGCCCTTGAACAATTCTAGTGATGATGACTTGGGGTGCTTAGAACAGTAGAATAAATATAGGCAATGTTCAAGACCTCTGTAAACTTTCTTTTGGTAGAACTGATTGAATAATAAAAGTACAATTTGTTATGAAGACACGAGGCACAGAAATGCACCCATGGTTCTTCAAGCTGACTGAAGTTTGGTGAACTTTCGAGCCTCAGCTTTGTGTATTAGGTTAATGTTACTGGAGAACCTGGTCCCAACTAAATGTCTGATACACACTAAATATTTGCTAAACAACTACCTTTCTGCTGGCAGCATTTACATCGATTCCTTATCACCCATGGTTTCCATGCTTTTCACTCTGTTGGGCTTGTTGTTGAAATGTAGTGGAGGTCTGTCCTGTGCATATGGAATATGAGCAACATCCCTCACTATCAATAAAATCTCTGTCTTTCCTCTCTCCAGTTATGATAAACAAAAATGTCTCTAGGAATTGCCAAGTGTCACAATTGTAAATATCACATTCATTGCGAAAACTGATTTCAGTTTATGCTCAGAGTTTTTTTTTTTTTTTTTAGGTTGGAGGAAGCCAATTTTCAGTTAACAGCTAATCATTTAAATGGGTTTTGCTACATTTTCTAGCTGGTAACTGCTAGGGCCATCCATGAATCCAGCATACCTTTGTGTCTTTAAATAGTATGTCTTTCTCTAACTTTTCTGTGTGTAGAATGATGGGTCAGTATGACTTAAGCGGGCAGTTTCTACGGTACCAGGGGTAGAGTGCTGACTATAGAGTAGCTCTTCAGCTGCCTCAGTATTATCTGGAGCAGAGTGCAAATCATACTAAGTGGCTCCCTTGAAAGCTTCTGGGGATCAATACTTTTCCCAATGGAGCATACTTTTTCCTTAAATTGTATGGACAATGACTCCATCTTATATAGAGACAGAGAAACTTGATACAGTCCGCTTGCCCATGCATAGGATTATTTGGTATGGAAGGACATTCTGATTTTGCTTGTATTCATGATAGTCTAATTTAATTTCTTTTCTTTAAACAAAATATTCAGAATTTTTCCTGGGGGAAAGGGTCTAGAGTCTGGTGTAAATCATTTGTACAGACTAGCCTGTGAAATACAATTGGTGTAGCTTGTGGGTGGTTTTACAGACATGAGAGATCTAAATTTTACATAACTGTGAAAGTAAATTAGGGCCTCTTCTACCTGCTGCTCCCCAAACTGTAAATCTCTTATGCAGTTTCACATTTCGTCTATAAACAACTTGGCACTAAAATGAGATACACTAGGCCAGAGAAGGTGTAAGTGTAAGCATGATGGCAGTTAATAGGGAAAAGCCAGAGACAAAGACGTAAAATGGAAGTAGCAGAACGGAGTGGAGAAACCATGGAACATGAAAGGATGCAGAGAAAAATGAATACCCAAGAATGATTTACAGGGCAGGTTTAGTAAAAAGAGAGAGATATGGGAGCCTTTGATTGGACATCAGATTTTTTTTTCATCTGCAGAATTTGCCCATGGCTATGCAAGACAGATATCACCTAAGAAAGTAGACTTGGATAGACAAGTGTTTGAGATTTAATGGTACCCTTAAAACACTGTTGATGACATCAGTAAGAATCGAGGATGGCACCAAGACCACTATCAAAGGATTTTAAACAAAGATGGGATTGAAAGCATGAAAACTAGGCTTTTCCATCTCCTACAACTCAGTGCAAAGTGGGAGTTCTCAGATATTATCCTGGGATGAGTCAGAAGGACTTTCAATACAGTGGGCTTGGCCATAGATTCTGTAAGATACAGTAAGCACACAGTATTTTCTTTTCTGATAAATTTGTATGTGATGCTAAATCTACTAGACTAGAAGCCATACTATGAACCAAAAGATTAATATTCAATGGGGTCTATGTGAAACCTACATTCTAGTTGTGGAACTTGAGTGAAGTAACACCAAAGTATTTCTGTGTGAGCAATGCTTTAGAAGAGTATGTATGCCCTGACCCACTTGGAGTTACTTTGTTGGGAACATAGGTTAACATAGTGGACAAAGAGAATCAGTGGCACGCGCTAGTCTCCTCTTGGACATTTTATACTATGAGAAAGGTGCGCGCGCGTGTGTGTGTGTGTGTGTGTGTGTGTGTGTGTGTGTGTGTGTGTGTAAGTATATGTGAGTGTTTGCATTTGTGGGTGTGTTTTATGTATGTGAGTATGTTATGGCGGAGTATTTGATCCCATGCTTTGTGACTGGTCTGTCTCTGGCTATGTTTTCCTTTAGTCTCTAATTTGGGGGAGAGGCAGGGGAGATGAAAAACAATTGCTGCTTGATAAATCCACAACTTAGACTCTCAGAGATCATTGATAAACCACTTCACACACTTATAGAATATTAACTATTAAAGGCTTGTTAGATTTTTATCATCATAAGGTAATGTAGAAATCAGGAGCACTGTAGTTTATCAAAAAAGATTAATTTAGAAAACAAAAGTTATTGTTTGAATATATAGTCATGTGTTCGAACACTTGACCCACAACTCTACCACCTTTTTTGACAGATAAAGGAAGGTTTTGGAAATGGAAACTAGCAAGAAGACATAGGCCAGGAGGGTCATCTGTTGAGTTACACTTACTTTTACTTCTAGATGAGCTTTCTACTTCCTGCTTGGCCACCATCATGTGGTCAGCCAGCTCAATCTCCTACCAATATAGACTAACCCAACTGACATGTGTTCTCTGCTGGCCTAATTTTATTCTATTGTGAATAAATATTCTGACCAAAATAGTTTATTTTACTTAGTCACACAGTCCATTACTGAGGGAAGTCAAGACAGGAACTAATAACAAGAACTTGAACTCAGGCTTCCTGCAATTCTACACAGCATTACATATCTAAATGTACTTACTATGTATATTTTAAGATGACGTCCCTATGGAATGGTGACATCATAATGGTTTCTCCTATATCAGTTAATGTTAAATACAGTACTCCATGGACATGTTCACAAGCAATCTGAATTGGGCAACTTAAAAACTGAGGTTTTCTTCCCAGGTAATTCTAGTTTGCAACCAGTTGACAGATAAAAATAACCAGAACACTTGCCAAGAAACCTGAATCCCTTGAACCCATGAGTCAAAACAAAAACTCCACTGAGCAACTTCTATCAGATGTTTTGTTAAGGCAACAAGAAAAATTACTCATATATTGCGTACTTGATTTATAAAAAAAAGCCTAAAAGACAAAAATAATTCTGACAATTTGAATACTTTTTTACTTTCTCCTTTGCATAAACAAAGATACTTCAGGCATCCAAATCAAACAATTTTAATGCAATTTGGGAGAAATCCAATTCATATTCAAATAATCTTTTTTAGTTATTCTTTGTGCTGTATAATATATCAACTGGCAATAAAGCACATTTTAATGAATTAATCATATTTTTATTCTCTCATATATTACATCCAGCTGCATTTCCCTCCTTCTCTTCCCTCACTCCCTCCCCCTCCCTCCCTTTCCTCCCCTTCCCATTATCTCCCGTTTCTCCTCAGATCCATTCTCCCTCTCCCTACCTCCCTCAGAAAACATCAGGCCTCCCAGGGACATCAACAAAACTAGGCATAACAAGCTACAGTAAGACCTGGTGCATACCATCACACAAGGCTGCATGAGGCAACTCAGCAGGAGAAAGAGTCCCACAGGAAGGCAAAAGATTCACAGATGGCATTGCTCCCACTTTTAGGAATCCCACCAGAACACCATGTTGAAATACTGTTTATTGTTCATTTTAATAATTAAAAAATAAGATGCCAGGTGACAGATTATATAGAGGTTTATTGTATTAGCATGCAGAGAGAAGGAAAGGGGGAGGCATACCTCAGAGAGATAAAGAGAGACAGAGACAGCGGAAAAGAAACGAGAGAAAGAGAGAGAGAGAGAGAGAGAGAGAGAGAGAGAGAGAGAGAGAGAGAGAGAGAAGAGAGGAGAGAGGTAAGAGATAAAAAGAGGGAAGAGGGAGGGGGCGAGGTGGGTCTGTCCTTTTATTTAGCAGGGCCATGGCCAGTGGCAGGTAAGCTATGACATCACCGGTAGGCAGACTAGGGTAGGATCCTATCTCTGTGTATATTTATTAATACAGTAAATTATTAAGGCAGTAACTTTCTGTAACCAGCTAGTTCCCCAATGACAGGCACAGAGATTATGGGTTATTTTTAAGCTACACACACTATGCTACTGTAATCCTAATACAGGTAAAACCCACATATAGACCAATAACTAGCTGCTACTCCATCAATCTTTTTCTCCAGCCCCCTGCTCTGCTATTATCCTCTTTTCCTCCCCTCCACAGAAGTCCCACCTTCCACTTCTTGTCCTTCTGCCCAGCTGATTGGCCAAACAGCTCATTGATAACTGCTGCACCCACTCAAGGAGTTCCTCTACAACATCAAGCTATTCATCCGTAACATACATGCAGAGAACATAGGTCAGAATGCTACAGGCTCCATGATCTCTGTGAGTCCCCATGAGTCCTGGTCAGTTGACTCTGGGCCTTGTTCTTGTGATGTCCCTTTCCCTTGTGGTTTCCCCAATCCTTCCTTCTCTTCTTCCTCCTCTTCCTCTTCCTCCTCCTCCTCCTCCTCAGGATTCCTGGAGTTCTGCCTAATATTTGGTTGTAGTTTCTGCATCTCCCCTCATCAGTTGCTGCATGAAGACTCTCTGTTCTTTCTGATACCACAAACCATAGATCCAGAGGGGCTGAATAGCAAGGAGGGCTTAGAGGAGGAAGTGGAAATAGAATAGATTTTGCTGGTGCCCTGGGGGTGAGTGGAGCTTGGAACAGGAGGGATCAAGTGAGGTAGTTAGAAAGAAGGGAGAAAATACTGGGAGAAATGGCTGGAATTGGGGGGAGGCATTTTGGGAGCAGGTGGAAAACTAGTGGAATGGAAACTTTACAGAATCTACTAAGTGACCCTAGTAATGGAGGACACAGAGCCAGAAGAGGCCATCTTCTGTAATCAAGCAAGGCCCCAAAAGGAGGGATTAAGACACCAACCCAGCCACCAAACCTTTGAACTACAGTTTTGTTTTTGTTTTTTCCTACTTATAGAGTGTTCTGGAACTGGAGCCAAGAATTAATCACATTTTTAAAAAAAATATG